>NC_028457.1:12196166-12265931 GCF_000263155.2 Setaria italica | reverse complement strand
CAAAGTCGTGTTCATCAACCAGTAGTTCACCATACCGACGTGATCAGCCCAGGTCTTAATCGTACCTATGATCAATGATCATGCAATAGGACTAGCCAATCCGTCTGCGGTCCTTACAAACGGAGCGCATACAAGTAGGATTACGTCCTGGTCCAACTCTTCCTTCTCAACTAGCTCCAATCAACTTGCCACGCATCTCCTCGGTCAATATTTGATGTGCTAGATAGGGACAACCCCTCTTATGCCGGGTGCCGTTTGCAACCGGGATAAAGGGGGGCCTTTTGTCCCGGTTGCTGTTAGCACCCGGGACAAAAGGTCTTTTTTCCTATTTTTCTTCTCCCGCCTGTTTTTTGGAAATGGATTTTATTTTACCTTTTCACTGCATTTCAGG
Source organism: Setaria italica (assembly GCF_000263155.2). NCBI lineage: Eukaryota > Viridiplantae > Streptophyta > Magnoliopsida > Poales > Poaceae > Setaria > Setaria italica. Next base: position 12,265,540 of record NC_028457.1, on the reverse strand, counting down.
ATGAAAAACAAAACCTTCACAGATTTTGTACATGCAAAAATATATTTAATTAACCAGTAAATTGACAACAAGTATGAAGTAATCATTAATTCTATACCAACTCATGTAGCCTGTACAATATTTATTTTACTGCATTGCTGTGATCAAGAAATTATTCAATTAAATTATTTGAATGCGCAGAAAAATCCATGTTAGTATGTGGTTAACAATGTTCATGTATATCTAAAAAATCTTCACCTAACAAATTTAATAACACATGAAATCATACATAGGGTAAATTACAAATTGTATCAATTAATACACAAAGGTCATGTACATTTAACGCATTACAATACAACGTTGTAAAATTTCTTCTTCACGAAAGTTCCTTGATCATGATCGCGGCGTAAGTACGGAGCCTCTTCTTTGGATAGCAGGATGCTTGGATCAACTTCAACGGCGAATGGAGGCATGCCATCAAACTGATCATAATCATCTGATTGGTCTGTTTTATCCTCGACTCCCACGATTTTTCTTTTACCTGGAAGAACTATGTGGCACTTTGGCTCCCATGTCTCTTCTATATTCCTCTTGGGTTTGCTGCACATGTCCTTGACATAGAACACCTTATGCACATCATTGGCAAGTACGAATGGGTCATCACTGTATCCAGTCTTGCTCAGATCTACTATTGTCATTCCGTACTGATCTTTGGTGACGGCAGTTAGCTTCACCCAATTGCAAAGAAATAGAGGGATGTACAGCGGTCCGTATTCGAGTTCCCATATCTCCTGTATGACACCATAATACGACTCCTTGCTATTATTTCTGTCCATGGCATCTATGCGGACACCACTATTCTTGTTCGTGCTTTTCTGGTCCTGGGCTCTCGTATAAAATGTGTAACCATTTATCTCATAGCCTTGGAATTTGACGATTGTGGTAGCAGGTCCCCTGGCTAACCAGGCAAGCTGTGGGTGAATCTCAGAGTTACCCATAAGTTGTTGGCGCAACCAGGAGGGAAAAGTTTCCATGTGATGACGGGTAAGCCAAGCATCGGATTTGGTCGGGTTTTTGGAAGCTACCATCTGCCTGTGCTGCTCGATAGACGGAGACACAAAGGATGACTATTGTAGAACAGTGTAGTGTGCCTTGTCGAACAAATCAGTATCATTGCTCAAACTTGATTTCCTTCCAAGGGTGCCCATTCCTCGGAGCCTCCCCTCGTGGCGTGAAGTTGGAACCCCAATCGAGTCAATTGAATCAATAAAATCAACACAAAACTCGATCACCTCCTCCGTTCCATATCCCCTGGCGATGCTTCCTTCTGGACGGGCACGATTACGAACATAGTTTTTTAGGACTGCCATGAACCTCTCGAAAGGCCACATATTGTGCAGGTATACAGGTCCGAGAATACCAATCTCTTTTACTAGGTGAACCAGTAAGTGCGTCATAATATTGAAGAAGGATGGTGGAAATAACAACTCAAAACTGACAAGACATTGCACCACATCGTTCTGTAGCTTTGATAGCTTGGATGGATCGATTGCCTTCTACGAAATCGCATTGAGAAACGCGCATAGCTTTACGAGCGGCAACCGGACATTTTCTGGTAGAACACCCCTCAGTGCAACCGGAAGCAACTGGGTCATCAACATGTGGCAGTCATGAGCCTTGAGATTTGTAAACTTCTTTTATTTCATATTTATTATTCCCTTTATATTCGAGGAGTACCCAGACGGGACCTTCATACTATTCAAGCATTCAAACATGTTATCCTTCTCCTCCTTGCTGAGAGTGTAACTGGCAGGACGTAAGTAGTGCTGTCCATTATCTCTCTTTTCCGGATGTAGGTCATCTCGTTGCCCCATGGCTTTCAGGTCCTGTCGTGCTTCCAATGTATCTTTTGAGGTTCCATAAACACCCATGAAGCCTAGCACGTTCACGCAAAGATTCTTCGTCAGGTGCATCACGTCTATTGCGTTGCGAACCTCTAGGATTTCCCAATAAGGTAGCTCCCAAAATATTGACTTTTTCTTCCACATGGGTGCATGTCCGTTATCGTCGTTCGGAACAGGTTGGCTACCAAGTCCCTTTCCGAAGACTACATATACATCCTTCATCATCTCGAACACACGCTTTCCATTACGGTGTGCAGATTTTTTACGATGGTCTGGCGTCCCTTTGAAATGCATCCCGCTCTTTCTCAGCTGGTGGTGAGCAGGGAGAAATCGACGATGACCCATATAGACGACCTTCTTACAGTGCTTCAAGTACATGCTGTCTGTGTCGTCTAAACAGTGGGTGCATGCCCGATATCCCTTATTTGTCTGTCTTGAAAGGTTACTCAATGCAGGCCAATCGTTGATGGTTACGAACAACAGTGCTCGTAGATTAAAGATCTCTTGTCTATCCTCATCCCCCACACGTACACCTTCTTCCTTCCAGAGCTGTAAAAGGTCATCAACCAACGGCCTTAGGTACACGTCAATGTCGTTGCCGGGTTGTTTTGGGCCTTGGATAAGCGCCGGCATCATAATGAACTTCCGCTTCATGCACAGCCAAGGAGGAAGGTTGAACATACAAAGGGTCACAGGCCAAGTACTATGACCACTACTCAACTCACCGAATGGATTGAATCCATCAGTGCTTAAACCAAACCTTATGTTCCTTGCTTCACTTTCAAAGTCTGGGAATGTTCTATCAATTGATCTCCACTGTGCCCCATCTGCGGGGTGTCTCAGCATCTCATCTTCTTTACGGTCTTCTTTGTGCCATCGCATCAACTTAGCATTCGCCTTGTTCCTGAACAAGCGCTTCAAGCGTGGTATTATAGGGAAATACCACATCACCTTCGCGGGAACTCTCTTCTTGGGAGACTGCCCCTCGACATCACCAGGATCATCTCGCCTGATCTTATACCGCAGGGCTTCGCAGACGGGACAAGCATCCAATTTCTCGTATTCATCACCACGATAGAGGATACAGTCATTAGGGCATGCGTGTATCTTCTGAACATCCAATCCGAGAGGGCAAATAATCTGTTTAGCTTCATATGTTGTGGACGGTAATTCATTATTCTCGGGGAGAATCTTCTTGACAATGTTCAACATCCCCTGAAATACCTTATCGGACACACCATTTTTTGCCTTCCATTGCACAAATTCTAGTGTCGTACCTAGTTTTTTATGGCCCTGCTGGCAACCTGGGTACAACAATTTTTGGTGATCATCTATCATGCGCTGCAACTTTGCTGCTTCCTTCTCAGTTTCGCAATCTCTGTATGCATCTCGTATCACCTGACCAAGGTCATCAGTAGGGTCATTTTCTGCAAACTCATCTTCATCAGCCTCGCCCATTGTAGTACCTGCAAAAGCTTGGCCTGCAACCCAGTCCGGAATGGTGTCATCTTCCTCCTCCTCCTCGCCATCTTCCATTACAACCCCTAGTTCACCGTGCTTGGTCCAAACCAAATAGTTAGGCATGAAACCGTATTTAAACAAGTGACTGTGAATAGTCCCCCAGGAATCCTTTGAATACTCCTTCCTGTTATTGCATTGGAAGCATGGACAACATACGAACCCATTCTCTGGCTTGTTCGCTTTTGCCACTTTGAGAAAATAATGCAAGCTATCAATAAACACCTTGCTCCGCCTGTCTGCATTATACATCAATTGCCGGTCCATCTGCATCGTATTACGCATGAAAATGGATTACACTTGATAATGGATTACGCGTGAAAATCGATTAAAGATCGTGATCATCTTAACACTGCATAAGTTGTTCAACTTCAAGACCGTGATCATCTCGCGAGGATGTCCTCAACTGGGCGGCACCGGTATTCGTCATGAAAGAGGTTAGATGCTACGGAAAAGGGGACACGGTCACGATGTCCGTATCCACTCTTTCTCGTAGAATCGAACCTCCTTCTTGACATACGTTGCTGCTCGGCGGAAAACATCCTCGGAGAGATGAACACGGTATGCAAGTTCAACAAGTAGCAGAAGTCATCTATGTACAAAAATTCTTTCATTATCACTACAGAAGTTGTTGAACTTGAAGACCGTGTTCATTTCGCGAGGATGTCCTCAGCTGGGCGGCACCGCACTTCGTCATGAAAGAGGTTAGATGCTACGGAAAAGGGGACACGGTCACGATGTCCGTATCCACTCTTTCTCGTAGAATCGAACCTCCTTCTTGACATACGTTGCTGCTCGGCGGAGAACATTCTCGCCGAAATGAACACGGTATGCAAGTTAAACAAGTATATGGATTTAAAAAACCATATTGAATTTGATAAGATAAACCGTCTAGACAAGGTAGCATCATTTTTAAACCACTGAAATAATGCATACTATATATGACACATCAATCTCCCTCACATTCTAGCTCAAAATACCTCTCCATTTTTCTACTTCCTCATCACATTGTAGCAAATAATCTTTCCATCTCCAAAGCATAAATCAAAGCATAACACGAGGATGAAGTAGCAAACCTTCGCAACACTTGTGTTGGCTGAGTCAAATTCCCACGAAAATGAGGGAAAAACTTCGGGCAGCACCTCCCTTGCTTTGGCACCACCGGAGAGTAGATGAAGCTCAGCTCTCTATCAATGTGCTGGACTGGCTCGGGCTGGAGGAAGAAGAAAGTCTCTGTCTCGGGATATAGTGGGGGATGAGTTTTTATCCCGGTTAAAAACTCCAACCGAGACAAAAGGAAACACCTTTTGTCCCGGTTGGAAGTTTATCCCGGTTGGAGGATCCAACCGGGATAAAAGGGTCCCGCCACCGACGCCCCCCAGCTAGCCGTTGCAACCGGGACTAAAGGGGGGCCTTTAGTCCCGGTTGCAATTACCAACCGGGACTAATGCTCCCCTCCAAATTTCCGCACCCCGGCGCACCCTCTTTTGTCCCGGGCCACTTTTAAACCGGGATAAAAGTGGGCGGATCGAAAGTCAGTTCTCTACTAGTGTATGATACCAAAAGGAAAATTCTAATTTCCAGTGGTGGGTATTTACATTTCCTCTGCCATGCATTCACGGAAGCAAGACGCTTGAGCGGAAGAGGGTCAACATGGAAATCAGCTACCTGCCTTTGTGCACGATAAATCTGAACTTCATTTGGATGTCCATGGTGGCGGTAGCTGCTCTGTTTTTAGTGTCGTCCAGCAGGAGGAAGAGGGACATGAACTTGGTGGCGCATGTGACCTGAACTTCCAACGTTGGCCAGCTTCTTAGGGCGTCATTAGTTTAATTTCTTGCTGGCCTAGCTTGCCTCGCCTAGCTGAGCAAGGTCAGTCTTGCCAAGTCCAGAGAGCCAATATGCCTCGCCAAAGCTTGTGACCAAAAAGCTGCAAAGCACAGATCTTGAAGTAAGCTTGCTGCACATCCAAAGGCCTTGCTCATGCGAACTTTATTGCCTAGCTCAGTAATGCAGTAACTAGTAAAAGATCCAAACACGCCCCTAGTCTCTAAGTAGGAGCCGATGGTCATCACTAACATCTAGTTGACATGCTAGATTTATCGCAAAACGACACTAGGACCTAAGCGTTTCTTAGAGCTAGCGATGGAAATGGTAAGAATCAGGTAGGAAACTTTACCAATTTTTGTTTGAGAGAGGAATACGGAAACTTCTGACTGTTTCGATTTATTTCCCATGCAGTGTATGTTTTCTAATTGTGTACGGAAAGGAGGAGGAGGCCTTTAGACTAGATTCATCCTCTAGCCATCTTGAACCATCAGATTCGATTATTCCTGCATAAAGATATACTAGATTCCTGCATGCACAAATTGAGGTGGACGAGGAAAACCATTGGTAACCTATATATACGTCCAGGCATAAAGATATAGATACACAAGTGCAGGTATGTGCTCCTTTTGTGTCGATTATTCGCCAGGCATCATGCAGTTTCTAGTTATCCCTAAATTAAACAAGATGCTTGGAGACAGAGAGACATACGTTATCGATGTAAGCGATGCACACGGCCGCTAAATTGCACAAATGAATACATCGCATGGTTCCCATCGACACGAGAAAGCAAGGTGCATGCCATAGATATGCATATTCGTGCTTGTATATATAGAGCACCCTATCAGTGCAATACATAATCATAAACGCAGTAGCGCAGCCAGCTCCTGATTCAACTTTGCCCTTTCTTCTCCCTGTACACTGCAGGCTCGTTTGCAGGTGTTTCCCCTTACGGTTGATTGCATATGTTATATATTAACCTCATAATAGTGCTTTCCGATCAAGCACCTTTTTTGCTCGTTTACTTGGTATACTTTCATCATCTACGATGTTAGCATAGTTCCGAAACCTATATATGGAGTTAATGCCAACACTTTTTAAGGACAAGATCAATTGAATCCTGTCTCTACTGATCTCCGCTGCATGTGTTGTTCAATTGGTTTTACTCTTGTTAATTCGCAGCGGATTCGGGGGAGCTATGTCAGACTTGTTATCCAAGAATCATTCTATACCGGAGCGGCAATCGTGGCCAGATTTGTTGCACAAGCATTGTGAAGACGCCGATAAAGTTATCCAACAGGATCGACCGGACCTGCGTGTCCTTAACATGATAGTGGGTTATGATCCGGAGCCACCATTTGAGAGCTTGACCGCGTCATCGTCTGGTGCTTCGTTGACGTTGGTTCCAACTTCATCGTAGACCGGGTCCCGACCCAGGGGTAGCCTCTCCTGTGATTCTGGCTCTTCATCTCTACTGGATACAAAGCTTCAATAAACTAAATAATGCGAACGAGTTCGATACGAACCGCGCCATGCATTCAAGCACTTCTAGTATATCCATTATCTAGATCTGCTTGCATGCTTTGATACTGCTTCCATCATACTTTGATTGTTGTATCAAATTAATAAATGGAATAATATATTGCATGTTCTATAATATAATTTGCTACCCTCCGTACTTCCTATCTGAAAAAAAAGTTCATTTTACTACCCTTGCCTATCTGCTTTGTCCATCTAAGACCCTCAACAAACTTTAAGCTTGATTTACTTTGGTAAACTATTTTAATTTGACCAAATCTACCCTTAACGAGATTTATCTTTTTAAGTCTCCGCAAATAAGCTGAATTTCAAATCCAAATTTTTGTGAGTACGTAATGAACATGATGACTTCTATTAAAAATATATTAATATTTTTATGGTTATTTTCATAGGTTCGAAATATTTATTACGAAATTGATCCTATGGGTACAAAGCAGCATGAAAATTAATCGTGAAAATTCCCAATATATTTTTCTATTATCAGGCATCATGTTATATGTCATCTGGTAAACTTTGAACTTAAAACTCGACTTGTACCTGGAGAAATAAAAAAGGAAATCTTATTAGGGGTAGATTGGACAGCCTAAAATAGTTGAGGGGAGTAAATTGAGCTGAATTTTTTTGTCAGGGCATTAAGCACAAAAAGTGGATAGGTTAATGTAATAAAAATAGAGACCTTTTCCTTTCTAGATTTATGATAGAGGCGCACATATGGACATTATTTATTTTGCAGGTGACTGTAATACTCAATTTTGCTTCTAGCTAGACAAGTAAGGCAAATGCACTATCTTTTGGCCGGTGGTGTGTATTATCTTTTTTGCTTCAATCTTTATTATTTTCGCTTTGTTGACAGTTGAAAAACAAGATTTGTCACCTCATTGGGGGTGATCATGTGATCGTGTAACGTGACAGCCGAGTTAGCAAGTATTTTGAATATTCAATTCGGCTGATCAGTTTCGCAGGGTTGGGACAAGCCCTGATTCCTGATAGCTCGGTCATGCATTAGTTTAAGATATGGGGCCGATAATGATCAGTTTAACCAAAACAGTGACCAGAGAACATAAAAGACTTGCAGGTCACTTGGACACAATAATAATGTCGATAAAGATATTTGGCTACTCTCAGTGCATGTTTAATAGAGGCTTCAAATTTCATAATGTGCATTAAGTAGGGGGTCATGTAATTATTTTTTTATGATACGGCGATGAATTAACGAGAAGAGAGATGAAAGGAGTTTCATATAAATAAAACCATGTGTGCCATGTTTCCAACTTAACTTGTCTCTTGCATGTACTGCCCAGGAAACACCAAAATTAGTTTCATCCATCAACCAAATCTGTGCTTATATGATATTTTTGGAAACAAAAAATGAAACCTCACATTGGGAATAGCCAAAGAATCAACATCCTATTTAATTGATTGGCTATAATCTCCATCCTAAAACATAGCTACATTCAGGATTTAAAATTTATCCCAAATATAGAGGTTTGGAGTTCCAACAGCTGGTATAATAGGTGAACGATCTAAAAGACCCGTCGTGTAGCTGTGCGTATACATTTCTTTTTTTACTCCTCCATTTTTATTTACAAGGCGCACACTCTTATCAAGAATTGAACTTTGACCAATAATTTGACTAATATTCTTTTATATTTATAATGCAAATTTGGTTGGATTCGTAATCAAATATACTCTACCCTTTATATGTTTATAGGTATAAACAATATAATATAAGATAAATGAATGGTCAAAATATTATTTGGAAGATCGTACCAAGCGATACCATGCCTTATAAACATATATGGTGGGAGTATCGTAGAGACATGAAAATTCTATGTATAGCAGCAATTACATATTCTGCGCATGGCATCTAGAGCAAGATCTGTGCGTGGCAAGAAAATGATATATTGGTAGGCATTGACGTGCGTACGCCGTATGAACACATTTTATGAAGGGCATACACTACTCGAGAAAGATACCACCCTCTTTAGTCTCGGTTTAATTTCGACCCGGGAGAAAGGGGGTGCACTACAATTTATTCCCGGTTGGTATTTGCAATCGAGACTAAAGGGGGCCTTTTAGTCCCGGTTCAAAAATCATCCACCCGTGAGGATCCTTTAGTCCCGGTTGAAAAATTCAGGCACATGTGTGGGACCCTTTAGTCCCGGTTGGTAAGATCAACCGGGACTAAAGGGTCATCCTTTAGTCCCGGTTGGTATTACCACCCGGGACTAAAGCAACCAGGATAAAAGGAGGTCCTTTAGTCCCGGTTGGAAACTCCAACCAGGATAAAAGGGTCCCCCACGAGTGGCTGAAAAAAGAATAAAGTCCTCGGACCCTTTTTATCCGGGTTGGTGTTTCCAACCGGGATAAAAAGGGTTCCCCATGTGTGGCTGGGAAAGGACTAAATCCCTCGAACCTTATCATCCCGGTTGGTATTACCAACCGGGATTAAATGAGGTCTTTAATCCCAGTTGGTGTTACCAACCCGGATTAAAGGGTCCTCCATGAGTTAATACAAAAGAATAGCATCCCCTATATAGATAGATGTGGTGTGTAGATAGGATGCCAAGGAAGCTATGCACGAGGCTTGAGGTCATGGGTTCAAATCCCACAGACTGCGCACACACATATTTCGCGTGAAAAATCGCGTGACTCGTGACTTTAGGGTTTAGGACTCCCGATATTTTTTTTATTTTTGCAATTTTTTTTGCAAAACCATTTAGTCCTGGTTTTGGACTAAAAGGGGGTCTTATATCCCTGTTTTGGAACCTATGATAAAAGACCCCCCTTTTATCTCGACGGATTAATCCCAGATGCATTTTCCGGAGATATGCACCCTACGAACCGGTACTAATACCGAGTTTTGTAGTAGTGATACTTGAACGTTACTACTCTCTTTAATATTTCTTAAAATTTGGAATGTAGCTACTTTCTCCTTCCAAAATTTTAGCTATGCATATAGATATATGCTAGGTATAGATTCATAGCAAAATTTACAAACTTAGAAAACCAAAACAACCTGTAATTTAAAATGGAGAAAGTATATTTTAAGGGAGGCAGTAACAAATGTATTGTTCATGGTTGATTAGTTTAATTAGAAACACGAGAGAGAGATTTTCAATCGTGAAACCCAGCTGGTTCGCCTTCTTGTGCGAAGCTGATGCAAATCCAGAGAGTATGCACCTAAATTAGACACATTTTGGATGGACAACCTAAATTATTACTAGCTGCATAGCTGTAATTCGACATCATGGATGGATCCATCCATGGATATGGCAAAAGCAATGTTCGTACATAGCTGTAATTTGACATCATGGATGGATCCATCCATGGATATGGCAAAATCAATGTTCGTGCAAATCCAGAGAGTACGGGCAATCCTTTTAGTTTGGATATGCCACGCATTCTATGCTATTTTTAATTAGAGTGTGTCTAGATAACTCTCGACAACTTTCATTCTCCATAGACGTACAGAACTACCATCACAAGCTTATCAGAAGCTTCTGTCCACATCTTTCAAAATCAGATCCTTTCCTTGATTAAAGTGTATGAGCAGTATTTTTCCTTAAGTGGCTGAGCAACAAAAGTTATTCAAAGGTAGAAACTAAGCATTGCTAAGTATAGGTTATTTACTAATTTGTTTTGAACTAGTGGCAATGATGTCCTAGCAATTAATGTTGGATTGTGAATAAAAGTAAGTTTTCATTCAACTTAATGCATGAATAAGAAATAACCATTAATTTTGACACATGAAATATGAATTTCTAAAATTAATAGGTTTAGATGCTCCGGGGCTTGCCTTGAGTAAAAACAATTAGCTTCTTCAGAGCACCATTCAACAATAGGAGCAACCTCAATGATCTCCTCGTACTCCTGTGGTTCTTCAGATAATTACCTGAACTCAACTTCAGGAGCTTCAAATTCTACGATCACTTGTGGATAACGGACATTTAGTCCCGGTTGGATAGGACCATTGATCCCCAAAATCCAATCGGAACTAACTATTCGAGATAAAGGGGGGTCCTTTAGTCTCGGGTCATTCACTCAGGACTAAAGACCCCCTTTAGTCCCGGTTGGTAAAACCAACTGGGATAAAAAGGTTCCAAAAAAAGATAAAAAAAAGGCTGCGCTCCGCCCACGCCGGCCCCTCGCCACTCAACTGAGCCCGCGCCGACCCTGCACTCGGCTGCCCCTGCACATACCTATGAGAGGGAGAGGGGGAAGAGGGAGAGGAAGGGGGCCAGCATACCTGTGCCCGGTGCACCGTAGCATCCCACCTACGCCCCGCCACCTCCTGCTGGCCGCCGCTCCCCCGCGCCGGCTGCTACCCTACACCTCGCCCCGCTGCCGCTCCTCACTGCCACTGAGGGGCAAGCAAAGGGGGAAGGGGAGGGGCAGCAGAGGGGGAGGGGCGAGAGAGGGAGGGGGGCGAGCCAATTCAGAGCAGCACGGCCGGCAGCGGAGGAGAGGTTATAATTAGGAGCTGCTTTATTCGGCAGTGGCGGGAGAGGGAGGGCCGTTGGAGGAGGCAGGAGAGGGTGGGGATGGGGTGGCGGTGGCAGCAGGAGAGGAAGGGCCGGGGGAGGGGGCGGGAGAGGGAGGGGAGGGGGCGGCGGCAGATAAGGTAGGCCGGGAGAGAGAAGAGATATGGGAGAGAGGGAAGATAAGGTGGAGGCTGGGGGCTGCACGCGTGGAAACCATCATTTTGTCCCAGTTGGTGGCCAACCAGGACTAAAGGGGGTTGGTGTTTACAATCAGGACTAAGGGCTCCTTTGGTAGAGCTCGAAAAACGGCTCCAGGAGTCGTTTTTGGTGGAGCTGAGCCAAAGGGCTTAAATGGGAACAGCTCCAAGGGAGGAGCCAGGTGGAGCGGAGCCGTTTTTGCACGCGCGACATGGAGCTGGTTTTTTTGGCTCCTTGCGGCTCCGTCCCGCACACCAGCGCACCTGTTACCTATTTGCCCCTCGAGTTTGCCAAATTTACAGCAAAATTGCCACCGCACGACAGGCAGAAGCGCATCGCTCCGTGCAGCTCCCTCTGTCGCACCCCATCCTCGCGTGCGCTCCCTCTCTCCTCGCGCTCGCAGGCACAATTCGGCAGCCTCGCCCGCGGCGGAGCGGCAGCGGGGGATCCGGCGCCTCCTCCTGCACCCCCAGCGGCGGGGGATCCGGCGCCTCCTCCTACACCCCCAGCGGCGGGGGATCCGGCGCCTCCTCCTGCACCCCCCGACGGCGAGGGATCCGGCGCCTCCTCATGCACCCTCGGCGGCCCCCGCGATGGATGAGGGGAGGCGGAAGGGGTTCGCCTCGGCGGCGCTGCGTGGGCTGGGGTGCACGTCGGCGGCGGCCTCGTAGGCGTCCGCGCCCGGGGGGGTGGCCGTGCGGTCGTCCGCGGACTAGCGCATGGGCGGCGGTGCTGGAGAGGGAAGGAGAGGAGGAACGAGCGGGGAGGTGGGGGGAGGCGACGGCCGGAGGTGACAGCAGGAGGTGACGGCAGGAGGCAATGGAATGGGAGGCCTGCGGTGGGAGGAGGATAACGAAGGAATAGAAGAAGATAATGAAGGAAGAGGAAAGAAAGAAAGAAAATAAATAGGAAGAAAAGAAAAAAAAGAAAAAGAAAAGGAAAGGGTATTATGGGTATTTCATCTTATCTAACAATTTTAAACTACACGGAAGTGCCGTTTTGCCAAACAGTTTTCCAAAAGGAGGAGCCGGAGCTGGAGAAGCCACTCCACCAGAGGAGCCAGGGCCGTAGTCGTTTTTGGAGGAGTCGGAGCCCTGCCAAACTGGCCCTAAAGCTCCCCCCGTCGGTGTCCTTTGGTGGCTAATTTTTGAGCCGGAACTAAAGGCACTTTAGTCTGGGGTCCAAAGTGAACCGGGACAAAAGCTCCTTGATGGAAGGTTAGTTCTCTACTGGTGGATATGATGGAGGTCATAGTTAGATTATGCAAAAAATTTTGGTAAAAATAGACTATACAAATTATCTTCATGATAAAGTTGCAAGCCAGCACTAGTCTTCCAAAAAAAAGTTAACCCTCAAATTATTTCTCAACTAATCTAACCTTAGGCAATATTTCTTATTTATAAAAGCATTAATAATAAATTCTAATCTTAAAACCTAAATCCTATGGATTATGGGGTATTTATAATTAAGAAAAATTATTCATAATTTTATACATTTTCTAAAATATTAAGTATTTATTTAAATACCTTCAAAATAAGGTGCTAAATAAATACCTAATTTTTATTACTTTTTCCTAGGGTTTAAGAATTTTAATGCAGGAAGGAAAATAAAAATAAACCTAACAAAATTGATTTCACTATTTTTTGACATTCTTACAAATTGTAGTGAATTAAAGATCAAAACTAAATTTAAATCTAATTTCTAAAACACCTAAACTCATTTTCCCCAAAACCCTCTGGAAAAACTAAATGTACTCACCACCGGCCTAGCCATGCACACTAACGTGCGGGCTCGGTCAAGCAAGCGGTACCCCCGGTCTTGACTGTGGGTATGCTGGCGGGTAGCGGTGGTTTCTTGCTGCCATCGAGGATTCCGACGATGGTGACTCCCCGATTAGACTAGCTACGACCTCACACATCTTCTGGAGAAGTTGTTGGGGGTGGTTTGGCTAGCGAACGGTGACTAATGGTAGCTACGGAGGTGGAGCGAACGGTGCTAGGGTTAGCAGCGGCAACTGGCTCAACAGCGGTGACTCGATGTCAACAAGCGACACCTACGACTTCACCTCGACATAAGACACTCGGCGCACTCCTGAACCTGACCTCCTCATGGTCGGAGCATAGCTCTTGACGATGGCAGCCTTGGCGGAGGCATGCGCGCGGTGGCACAGGACTTACAGCCAACTCGGCCGTGCTTTAAGCCAACAGACAGCACCAACACCATCTTTGGCTCATGAGTGACACACCTAGATGCTCAGATGACCACGACAACCCCAGCAACCTAGAGCTCACCTGCGGCGGCCTTACCAAAAGTAGAGCAGCTAATGGTGCTAGCGAAGATGATGGCAGGAGGGCACTACAGTTGACGGAGCTGGACGATGACTAGTGGAATGGGTTGGGGACTTCCAGGCAAAGGTTTTGACAGTGGGGATTTGATGGTGGTGGCCGTATGGCAGCGGACTGCGTTGGTAACCGGGGAGGTGTTGAAAAAATTGTGAGGCAGTGGTGAAGGTATAACTGCGACCCAACGGCTCGATATTTATTCAAATTTTCACCGTCTTTGCCTTGGGCACCTCATGCTTGCATGCACGGAGTTGTCATTGTGCTTCATTGGCACGTGGTGTTGGTATTCTTAACGTTCACAAAACAATCAGCAAGCACATGGATATACCATTGTAGCACTTCACCCGTGAGTATTCAGGGTATCATATTTTCTCATGGAATGAGAGTGTAAAAGTTTTCTAGCTGGTTCATCCAAGGACAACAAGAATGAGGTAGGCGAGGGTAGAGAGGATTCCTATGGATTTATGGTCTTTGGTTAAGATAAGCTCAAACTCTACTGCTTACTTTCGACACTGGTCTACACCTGGTCTATCAGATGCCTCTGGCTATTAGCTCTATGCCGAACCCAAACATGGAGGAATACAAAGGATAGACATGACTGTCACCACCTACGGCCTACCTCTCAGACCGTGGGGCAGGAGGCAAACAAAGGCAACCTATAGCCTAGACACCACATCTACGCTATCAATTACTACTCTAGCTACGACCAGATCTCCGTCCTAAACAGGAGTCCTTAACTAGAGTATCCGCTACAAGAATGGACGATGGTCCCACAAGCAAATAAAGATACAGTTTACCTTACCAAGAGACTCACCACCATAGGCAATCATGAATACTTACTCAACTAAGGAAGCATCCACCGAGGTATAAGCGCGGGGAAGAGTGGTGATAGGCCAGCACTTCCCCGAACTACCCCTCACTCTCTCTATTTTCTAAGCACTACGGATGTAGGACTTTACCTTGGAGTGGAGCTCTTCCTCTCTTCTTGTGTGTTGTGTGCTGAATGGAGGGGGGTTACTTTTATAGTGGAGGGGGATCTTTGGTGAGTGGATATGCTCCAAGGATCCCATGAAATATCCCCCATATTCCCTCCATTTGTGAGAGATCCCACATCCAGGTGCATTAGTTCACCCCAACCCCCCTCAACCGCCTTGAGGATGTCACTATGAGTCAACACATGGAAGATAGGCGTGCACGGGCTCACTGGTGGTTCGGCTGACCCCTGGTTGCCGCCTCTTGCACCATTTTTTGGCTGGGATAATGCCTGGTGGGCCCTCGAGTGGGTATAGTGTGTCTTGCACCAAGTTAAGGAGGTTTAGCCCCTGTTGTGGGCCCATGGATCCCTGTGCTCTTCCTTGATTGGCTAGACTTGTGTTTCTTTGCACCTTGAGTATGTTTTTGAGCACGTTTATCCCCATGTGCAGACGTGATCTCCTGTAAAGAATGATTCACCAAAGCTTGTGGAAATAGTTAGAATTAAACCCCTATCTCTAGTTTGGTGTTTGTTTCGTCACTTTTCTCTATTAGAGTTGACGGTCGGATATGGAATTTAAGGACCGTCAACACATGGCCTGGCCATACCACCTTGACTCGTCGGTGGCAAGCAGCTGTATGTCAGCACCGTGCCTCTGCACCTCCCCCTTCTTCTCTATTTTCCGCTCGATTTCAACCCGAGATTCCTCAACTTTCTCAATCCCAACTCGACTGACTCCTTTAAACAATCTTGTAGACCGATCATCAGGCTTCAATCAACTGATTTGCATTTTGGTTGATAGATCAACTAATTGCTCCGATTGAGTCCCCAAAATCTGGCCAAAACACTGAACCTCGGTGCTCAATGGCTCAAGCCATTCAGTTTTGTCTGTCCAGTGCAAAAACAGCACATGTTTCAAACTTTGAGCTCACATCTAAATTTGAATTCCATTTCTTCTTTGTCCAACAACTTATCCAAATGATTCACTGTATACCCAAGATCACATATGGTCCAAAAACATCCTGAGTTTACATGTAAACTCCTTGAAAAATCGAGCTCAAATTTGCCCACTTATCACTGATTTCAGACTTCAAATTTTCCTAAGTTTGATCAAGTTGACCTTAGTTAACCTGTCTGAATTTGAATTTGAAATGCTTCTGTCTTGAATTTGATCTCAAACTTGATTCCATTGAATTCTAAACACTTTCAATTCATGATTCCAATTTTTGTCAATTTTTTCAAATTTGGATCATTTATTTGTATTTTTGGTCAAATTTGGCTCAAATTTGAACTTAACTCATTAACCTCTTTTTCAGCCAAATTTTTCATTAACCTAATGATGATCTCCTTTGGGTCTTAAAGACACTTGGTGTTACAGCCAGCGCTAACGCCGAAAACAATTTCATTTTCTAAAAAAAATTGGGATGGGCCAAAAAATATTAGGTTAATAAGGAACAACTATTGGAAGACTGCTACATCACTTATTTTCCAAATAATGGTAGATTTTTGAGGAAAGACCGACTACCGCAGATGATCTAGTTGCACGCGCGCACGTCCCAAAAGAAGTCATCTTTGCTCTATCTGGCCAATCACCGGTGTTACTTTTCTAGACCTGTTGCGCTCAACTGTTAATGTGGAACTACGTGCAAACAAAAACTTTGAGAAATAAAAACATGTAGTTCGCTAACGAAGTATCAAAATTAAATTCCAATTGCATCATTATATTTCAATATGTATTTCCCTTTGGATACTGCGATACCCAAAGGAAAATCCAGGTTTCCAGTGGCCACCCTTTTTTTTTGCTTATCACCGCCAGTTCAAATAAAACTGGTGGTGATAGTCCGGTGGTAATGGTCTCTTCTGTAGTAGTGATTTATTTCCCCATGTTTTCTAATTGTGTATGGAAAGGAGGAGGCCTTTAGGCTAGATTCATCCTCTAGCCATCTTGAACAATCAGATTCCATTATTCCTGCATAAAGATATACTAGATTCCTGCATGCAAAAATTGAGGTGGAGACAAAACCATTGGTAACCTATATATAGGTCCAGGCATAAAGATATAGATACACAAGTGCAGGTATATGCTCCTTTTGTCTCGATTATTCGCCAGGTATCATGCAGTTTCTTGTTATCCCTAAACAAGATGCTCTTGCAGAGAGGGAGACATACGTTAACGATGTAAGCGATGCACACGGCCGCTAAATTGCACAAATGAATACATCACATGGTTCTCATCGACACGAGAAATCAATGTATATATAGAGCACCCTATCAGTGCAATATATACATAATCATAAACGCAGTAGGGCAGCCAGCTCCTGATTCAACTTTGCCCTTTCTTCTCCCTGTATACTGCAGGCTCGTTTGCAGGTGTTTTATATTAACCTCATAATAGTGCTTTCCGATCAAGCACCTTTTTTACTTGGTATAGGTATACTTTCATCATGTACGATGTTAGCATAGTTCCGAAACCTATGTATGAAGTTAATGCCAACATTTTTTTAGGAGAAGAATTGAATCCTGTCTCTACTGATCTCGGCTGCATGTGTTGTTCAATTGCTTTTACTCTTGTTAATTCGCAGCGGATTCGGGAGAGCTATGTCGGGTATTCCGGAGCGGCAATCGTGGCCAGACTTGTTGCACAAGCATTGTGAAGACGCCGATAAAGTTATCCAACAGGATCGACCGGACCTGCGTGTCATTAACATGATAGTGGGTTCTGATCCGGAGCCACCAATTGAAGAGCTTGACCGCGTCATCGTCTGGTGCTTCCTTGACGTTGGTTCCAACTTCATCGTAGACCGGGTCCCGACCCAGGGATAGCCTGTCCTGTGATTCTGGCTCTTCATCTCTACTGGATACAAAGCTTGAGTAAACTAAATAATGCGAACGAGTTCGATACAAACCGCGCCATGCATTGAGGCACTTCTAGTGTATCCATTATCTAGATCTGCTTGCATGCTTTGATACTGCTTCCATCATACTTTGATTGTTGTATCAAATTAATAAATGGAATAATGTATTGCGTGTTCTATAATATAATTTGCTACCCTCCGTACTTTCTATCTGAAAAAAGTTCATTTTACTACCTTTACCTATCTGCTTTGTCCATCTAACACCCTCAACAAACTTTAAGCTTGATTTACTTTGTTAAACTTTTTCAATTTGTCCAAATCTACCCCTAATGAGATTTATCTTTTTAAGTCTCCGCATACAAGCTGAATTTCAAATCAAAAATTTGTGAGTAGGTAATGAACATGATGACTTCTATTTAAAAATATACTAATATTTTTATGGTTATTTTCATAGGTTTGAAATATTTATTATGAAATTGACCCTACGGGTACAAAACAGCATGAAAAGTAATCGTAAAAATTCCCAATATATTTTTCTATTATTAAGCATCATGTTATAAGTCATCCGGTAAAATTTGAATTTAAAACTCGACTTGCACATGGATAAATAAAAAAGGAAATCTTTTAAGGGGTAGATTGGACAGCCTAAAATAGTTGAGGGGAGTAAATTGAGCTGAATTTTTTTGTTAGGGGATTAAGCACACAAAGTGGATAGGTGAATGTATTAAAATGGAGACCTTTTCGTTTCTAGATTTTTGATAGAGGCACACATATGGACATTATTTATTTTGATTTGCAGGTGACTGTAATACTCAATTTTGCTTCTAGATAAGTAAGGCAAATGTACTATCTTTTCGCCGGTGGTGTGTATTATCTCTTTTGCTGCAATCTTTATTATTTGTCACCTCATTGAGAGTGATCATGTGATTGTGTAACGTGACAGCCGAGTTAGCAAGTATTTTGAATATTCAATTCAGCTGATCAGTTTCACAGGGTTGGGACAAGCCCTGATTACTTAGCTCGGTGTTCGATGTATAAGCTCTGCAGTCCACTAGGGTGTACCTAAGTTGTTGATTTGTAGGTGAGGGCGATTGCGAAAGCAAGAATTCGAAGGTGATTGTGAGAACACGAAGGGGACACGAGGGTAGATTCGCTCCTCCGGAGAGTAATACCCTACGTTCTGTATGTTGGTGTATTGTATTGCTCAATGGTTTGATGCCCTCGGTAGGCTCCCTTGGCCACGTTATATAGGCTGATGACCTAAGGTTACAAGTCGGTTTGAATCTATTCCACTCGATAGTTACATGGAAGGTAATCTAAATAAGACCACAATAATACATGTTCCATGATATCTGGGCAGATTTGAACTATCTTGTTGCATAGTCGGGTGGGCCCACTTGTCAGGTCCAGCCAGTATCCTGGTTGGTAGGGACCCATGGGGTACCCATATCCCTCAAGCCCCCGAGCAATGTGTAGGCGAATAGAAACTTGAGGTCATCGCAACGAAGCTTGAAATGAAGTCGGATGAAGCTGCGATGGCATCATGGTGGCAGAGAGGCTACGCAGTGCTCAAAGAAGAAGAAAATCTAAGCGAACGCAGAGCCAACGCGCAGAGCAAAGTCGAGCGCCGAGTTGCTGGATGTTGGTATCCAGTAGGTTGAAGCGAAGGTTACGGAGGGTGTCGCAAGATGCACTTCGTAGGAGTAGCCTCCGAGCATTGAAGTGATTAGAATAATTGGTCCAATGGTCAAAGAAGAAAAAAATTAATCCCTGAAGCAGATCCTAGTGCCTGAGCACAAGGATAGGCGCACCCACGGAGGCCCGCTGACCAAAAGAACACACCCAAATCTTTGAAGATAAGGACTAATGCAACGATAGAGACACATCAAAGATGCCTGTCCACAAATACTGCACCGCCTAAGCGACTGCAACATTCCTGACAGCCCTTGCGGAGGTCAGGCCTAGCATCACATGAAGACTATGCAACCTTATCATCCTTGGAGAATCTTGTCGTGAGTCCTAACGGACCTACTGTAGCACCTTGGCAGTGTACTAGCCATCCTGCTATAAATAGACCACAGTTCATCACAAGAACCATGTCCCAAATAATAGCACTCGTAGGTTGGAAGCTTGTAGTCTTTGATAGGAGTAGCACCTACCCGAAAGCCTGATGCCAAAAGAATTCTCATGAGGAAAACTAGGATGCTTCTTTCCTTCACAGTCTCTTTGATGAAGTCAGGAGGTGACGATGCTAGAAGAATCCTCGTGAGGAGGCTGTATAGTGAACCCTGCCACCTTCTCGAGCACACAATTAGGGGGAGTATTTTGTGCAACTTTCTTATATCATAGCTCCTTAGCCGATATCCTTAGATATTAGCTATGTTAAAGTTGCCACAAGCATTTGTAACATGTACCGCCAGTAATTGTTCCAGGGAATATGGTTGTATTTGAATAAAAGTATGCCCCAACATCCTAATGTGGGGATTTACAGGGCCACGGAGGCACACCATCTTGAAAATAGACGCCCAACCCTCAAGAACAAGACTGCGCGCAGCCGCGGAGGCACACCGACTAGAAATAGGGTGTCCTGCCCTCGAGGACGAGGACTAGCGTAGCCACAAAGACACGCCGACTAGAAATAGGGAGTGCAGCCCCGAGAACGTGGACTGGCGGAGCCAAAAGTTGCACGCCAACTAGAAATAGGCGTCCATCCCCCGAGGACGTGGACTAGCGGAGCCACAGAGGAACGCCGACTAGAAATAGGGCGTCCAGCCCCTGAGGACGAGGACTAGCAGAGCCATGGAGGCACGCCGACTAGAAATAGGATGTCTAGCCCCCCAACACTACAAGGTTTTGTCACTAGCGCCACGGCACGAAATTGTTGCAATAGGGGTCGTTTCGTTGCAATAGTGAGCTATTGCGACGATTTTGTGTCGTTGCCTTAAAAATCATGTCGTTGCGTAAAGGGTGAGTTGTTGCAACGACACAGGACGCCATGGGCATAAGGGTGAGTTGTTGCAACGATTTGTGTTGTAGTAATAAGTGGATATTACGACGCCCATTATCGTTACAATTTTGTTAATTGCAACAGCAGGCATCATTGCTATAGTGACTATTGCAATGACATTGCGCTGTTGCAAACAAGTGTTAATGCAATGCAAGAATGTTGTTGCAATACGAGACTTATGCTGTTGCAATATGCTAACAGGATATCTCAATGAAATACTAGTCGTGGCTATATGTGTCAACCATATCCCAACGAAATATAGCGTTGCAACATGCTTAAAGGGTATCGCAACGAAATATGGTTCGTCGTTGTATGCTCAACGGATATCGCAACGACGAGAAAGCGTTGTAATATGCTTACAAGGTATCGCAACGAGGTACTTGTCGTCGTTATATGCTTCAACCATATCACAACGAATTTTGTCGTGGTTATATGCGTACAGGATATTGCAACATAATACGGGTCATGGTTATACGCTCAATGGATATCGCATCGACGAGAAAGCTTCGTAATATGCTTACAAGGTATGACAATGAGGTACGTGCCGTCGTTATATGCATCAACCATATCGCAACAAAATATGTCGTGGTTATATGCGTACAGGGTAGTGCAACACAATATAGGTCGTGGTTATACGCTCAATGGATATCGCAACGGAAAATATGTTGTCGTCATATTTTTTAATACAACGGAAAATATTCTTGTCCATTCATCCACATGACTCCCAACAATAAAGTATGTAGAACACCTATATTATTCGTATGCATCTATAATCTTGATCACTCCCAGCATTCATGATGATCAACATTGCTTGAAGTTATGCTTGTAACCAGTAGGCAACCTTGAGTCTTATTGCCCCTCTGTAGCTTCACTGGCCTGCTAAAGCGAAGAGAAACAAACGAGTGAATTAAAACTTGTGAAGCTACTTTGTCTTGGAATCAATATGCAACAATATTGAAAGCACACTTCCAGTTTGTACCTATTGTACTTTCTTTTTGCCTGCTCGTGTTTTACCACCAGATATAAGCTGCTGTGAGCTAATGAATCTAAATCCTGCAACAGCTCCTGCACCTTTACCGCGATTCTCATTGAACAGCCTCTTTGCAATGTTGGCAGTTTTAGCATTTCTGGTCGGTACCAAAGTGCTTTTTTCGGTTGTGACAATGGTGCTTGGAGCATTCTGGATCATAATAAAGTTTTTGGAACAATGTTAGCTGAAATTTAATGAAAAAAAAAACCATCATGATTGGAATGCTTGTTCGATGTTGTTACCTGGTTTGATGTTTCTTGACTATGCACTACTTGTGTTGCAGCAAGGTTTTCCTCAGTGCTCCCAGCTTCATCGTCAATTGTGTTATTGTTGGTTTGAGGTGTATGCTGCACAATTTAAAAGCGGGCAGGCAAGAGATTAGCGACATATGTATATATATTTTCAATCACAACCAATTATTGTCGATACCTGTTTTCTTGTTTCTTGGCTGTCCAGTACTGGCCTTGCATCAATGTTATCCTCGGTGGTTCTAGCATCAACTTCAATTGTATTATTGTTGTTTGCCAGGGTACGCTGCGGATTTTAAAAGAGGGGAGGCTAGACATTAGCGACATTATGCAAATTTAGAACACAACAGAAATAAACATGCACAAATTATATTCTAGTTACCTCTCGCAGTAAAGCCTGACGATAAGGTGCGATCATTGTAGCAACTTCCCCCATTAATTCTTGTCTAAGTGCAGCATTAAGTTGTTCTATCTATGCTTCCTTTTCAGCTTCATGCTTCTGCATTTTTTCATGTAACTGATGTTCTTGTTCTTCGAGCCTCTCTATTCTCTCCTAAATCATTCTCTCCTGAATGGCTTCCTGCTTTCATTTTGGATTCGACGAGTAACCATGGCCACGTGACCTGCTGTATTTGGCTCATGTTGTTTCCCTGTACGTTTCCTGAAAAACTTGGTCTTCCTTAGCAGGTCCAGAAGTGTGACTTGTTGGTTCTTCTTCATCTAATTGTGTTTGAGATAATTTTCTGGATGTACAAGTCTGATGGCAAGAAACAATTAATTGTAACATTAATTTGGTCATGTTTTCATACCAAAAAATAGCTTGTAATGCCGAATCAATGTTATGATCAAATTAGCACTTAGTACTCACATAAATACTTTCAGTCAGGTGATTTGTCCATCTTCCTTCCCTAGTGTGAGTAGTCTTCCAAAGTTCCAAAAGGGGTGGCTCATCACCAGTTACTGGATCTCTCTATGATTGCAACATTAAACGCTATTAATATATCATTTTGTAATGTACTGAAAGTTGAGAATAAGTAAACAAATCTTTACCTTTTCCCTACTCCAGTGCGACAAAGGTTTGGAACCCCTCGAGTGATTTGTTCTCAGTTGGCTACAATTCGAAGAGTTCGTGCTGCTCCTACTCTGCATAGTCTTCTCGTAAAGTAATGGTTAGCGATGGAAAGTTGAACTCATGATTGTGTTATTTTACTTACAAAAGAGGGCGTACCTTGAAGTTCTTAGTTCCAAAGTACATGTTCAAATAGTGCCACTCCATAATGTCTATGTCTTCGGGCTTATGTTTCATTCTCTCATCATAACTGTCGTATGCCTTGTATGTAGAATGCAAAACGGATCACCAAATTTTGTAGCGTCCATTAGCAACCTTCCATATCTTTTTGTTCGGACTCAAGGTCCCAATGATCCTAGTGGGAAAGAAAACTTGTTATATATGCTACATTCAAAATATAAGTTTCCAAGAAAATAGAGGGAACAAGACTAATATATAACATTATAATGTAACATGAGGTGGCCATTGAAATACCATTACAGATTCTGTGATATCATCCTTGACATGCTGACACACATCTTTCCAATTTCTAACTCCAATTAATGGAGCCTTCTGCTTTGTAAACAAAACAACCTCATCCACAAAGGTACGTCTATTATCTCCATGGGGACCACCCACATTTTCGGAAAATTTGATTTTCAGTTTCTGTGAGCCGGTCTTCGATCTCTTGGCTACCGCAGCTAGCCCTTTCAAGCATCCTCGGCCCATTTTCTTGCCACCTACTTACAATAAAAAAATAGAAACTTACATTAAGTCATGCACAATAAGAGCATAAAAAACTGCAGAAGGTGTGAAGCTTTTAGAACCTATTGTCTGCTTTGGTTTCCTAGCATGTGTTAGCCATTCTAATATCGGTGTGGCGCTACTACCATTGCTCTCATCACGTACTTCTGTAGACTTTGTTTGACCTCTATTATAAGCCACTGAACAAATAAAAAACAAGTGCACTTAGAGGATTGTACAATTTTCATCAAAAATAAGAATTAGTTCTGAGGAAAATTTTTTTACAAATATTTCTTATAAGGCCTTTCTGCCTTAACCATTTAGAGTATGTTTTTACTGTTTCTTCCCTGTAGTCATCGTATAGATCTGCACGTTACCAACACAATTATGTGAGTACATTGTATAGTTATAGACACATGTGCATAGTGTAGTACAAACAGCATACATACCACAATCTGGGTCTTCGTCGTGAAGCCAATCTTTGTACTCATCAAGTGATTCATCATTACTAGTATCAGCATTAGTAACATCATCAGACTCATTCACCCTTGGTCGTTTCAGGGGTGTAATGTTGACAGCTCCAACCAGTTCTTGTTTTGATAGTATCAACCTTAGTTTCCTTTCTTCAGATGAATCCATGTACTGAAACATGCGCTCTACATCTTTGGGGTAACCAATTGACTGAACAGATGCATCAGCATTTCCTATTCTCTTCTTGTAGTAGTAGTAGTAGTCCCGCGCACCATGTCCAAGTTGATCTTTGTAATGCCACAAGCTGACAAAGTATAATTGTGCCCTATCAATGTTAGCCTGAACTAGGCGCACATCTTGTCCTTCTGCCCCCAAGCACTGTACCATTACCTGCCACATCTGACCTGTCAACTCGTCTAATCTGTATGTGCACATAGATATCAAAACCCCCGCATCAATCAATGAAGATGTAGTACTACTAGTGCTATGCAAAAAACTAATCAGTAGTAATCAGATCTGTGATTTATAAAAGCATGCACCAATGAGGCAGCATCAAATCGATTGTATGCAATAAATGTGCAGAAATTTTCTGCCTAATCCTAGAAGGCGTTAAAGGTGGATGTGAACCTGTTCGTCTTCAATATTGGCTTCCTGGACTCTAACCGTACATGGTCGTGTGCTGGGTTCTCCATCGCCGTTCATGGAAGGAGTCGCCATGGAAGGAGAAGGACTCACCATGGATGGAGTCGCTTGGGTAGAGAGGAACTGTCGCCCCCCTGACGCAGCCGGCACAGTTTTGGGGCAAGTGGGGTGGAGGCATAGATATATTTGAGGGTTTAGGAAAAAAAGAATGGAGGAAACATTGCACTAGTACTAAAAATTTGAGGCACAACCTGGCGGGATGTAGTGGGTCCCACAATTGAAATCTA
Organism: Setaria italica; assembly: GCF_000263155.2. Lineage (NCBI taxonomy): Eukaryota > Viridiplantae > Streptophyta > Magnoliopsida > Poales > Poaceae > Setaria > Setaria italica. The sequence goes on along the minus strand of NC_028457.1, from coordinate 12,240,444 downwards.
AGGACAAATGAACGTACCCAAGTGTGGGTTCTTTTTATAGGTGCATCATAACACCTATATGCAAGGAGGTGTAAGGTGTGCTTAGACACAAAAGCACATTGTGAAAATACGACTCCATTGGACAAGTTGAGCCAAATTAACCACAAACATAGTTCTAGCACTACAAGTTGAGCCAACCAGTCATGGACATCATCAGGCAAAAGCAAAAGAAATGCTACAATTAGTTATCAATCCCCATTATCCTTCCGAATGCCACAATTTCGTGGCGTATCCTACATTCCTCGTTGTAAAAAAGCGTAGCTTGTTCCCAGCCCTTAACCTTGCCACAGTCGCCTCCAACGCACGGGAAGTCACCACGAACTGGTGCCGGTGGAAGCGGATCACCATGCCCATGCCATGTAACTCTGTTTACTAGGTAGGTGGCCTCCTTGTGGCACACCCTGTAGCCATCGTTGCGTAGCTTATTTGGGCCTGCACTCCCGCTCGCCGCTGAACCATCCTTGCATTTGACGCGGCGGATGTACATCTTCGCAATGTTGTCGTCCGTGGCACCGCCGTTGTTCCTGTACATCATCAGGGCGTACGATAGGCCCCCACATCGTGCCCACCCGCCGCGGCGCGGGAGAGCTTGTGGAGGGATGGCTTGGGGACAGCGAAGAAATCTACAATCCCTTTGATGGTGCAGGCCTCCGGGTTCCCCACACCAACCAGTAGAGCGAGGAGGGCGTGGTACCTGTCCGGCTCGTTCCACTGCATATCCTCCCAGTACATCGTGATCAATGCCATGCGTCGTCCAATGGATGGGTCACCACACACACGGTGCATGACCCTGCAGACCGCCCGTAGGTTGTGGAGGTCATCCATGGGCTGCAAGGAGGTCACAGCAACGTGGCCGGCGATGTCAATGAGCACCTCCATAGGGAGGTCTGTGAGCAATCAGCATTGCCTTCCTGATGCCATGAACCTCGAGAGGTGGAGGGTCACGAAATCTAAGGGGGAAGGGTGGAAGGGGGCGCCGGCGGGCTACAGGCCGGGTTCTTGAAAACCTCTTTTTGCGATATGGCGAGGAGACTGTGGAGAGGGGCCCGGGTACAGGAGGAGTTATAGATATTCCCTAGGTACAAGAGGAGTTATAGATATTCCCCGCTGCCGGTGCATTGGGAACTGCCGAAGAACAAGCATGCATTGGGAATTGCCGAAGAACAAGTGGAGGATACGGGGAGATCAGGTGGCTGGTGCATTGGGAATTGCCGAAGAACAAGCAGAGGAGATGGGGAGATCAGGTGGCGCTGACTTTTCTCGGGTATGGCAGGCGATCGCTGGAACAGGCCCTGCAATAACTTCCAACATCCCGTCCTATCCCATCCCGCTGCATACCACAATAACTTCCAACATCCCGTCCCGTCCCATCCCGCTGCATACCGCAGGCCTAGTACTCAAAAACTCTGTTCACTACGACTCACATTACACGGTGACGTAGCAAAACATGCATGACACGCCCTGATCGAGATGGTAGATGGTGGACATGACACATTAGTCTTAATTATGAAGATAGCTTTCACATGCTTTCGTACCTAGCATGAAATCATGTACGTCTTGGTATCAATCCCCTTGCCCCTCAATATCTTTTCGAGTTTCCCTTGGTAAAAGGTGGCTCTTCGTGGGAAGTGGCGCGACCAGGCTATGGACCGGGTAAACGACATAGATCAAACACGACACTAGGACATAATCCTACTCCTAGATAAGTGTACCTTGGTAAAGATGTGACGCTGCAAAAAGAACAAGTGCATGCGTGAATGCTATCACAAATACAAATATAAGTGTATCACTACCTCAATGGTTTGTGCGATAAATCATGTCCTTGAGGAGATCGATTACCAATTTGCACCGAAACATTGTCTTTTATTAGCTCCCACATAAAATCACCACAAGGCAAAGAAGGTGTGACATTGAACATGATACACCTGTATGATATTCCATATATATGATACACCTATATGGTACACACTAGACCATAAAAGATTCCAACTTGCCTATTCATAAGCCCCTCGTACGTTGGACACATTCAAAAAAGTTCCATTCATTGTAGAGTAAGTAAATATTGAAGCAAATGACTAAATGTTAATACAAGGGGTCGGGTAACACAATGTAAATAAAACCACGTGAAAGGGAAAAGTTGTCCGACAAATTGGGAAAAAGAATCAACGGATTGGGACAACAAATGCGAAATTTAAACACGTTTAACATTTTCACAATTAATCAAAATAAAAAAAGAAGAACACCATGAACCGAACTATAGCAGCATATGAACCCGGCGCCGACAAGTGGGTCCTGCATGTTAGTCACACACCGGTCTGAAACTATGTATAACAAGGTTAAAAAGCTAGAAGTGAAACAAAACTACCAGTAACTCAATGGTGTCTGCGACATTAATATAAATCGACGATCCAGCTTCGATCCCTGCCCTCCACCCTTTTTCCTTTTTTATGCATTTTATTTAGATTTATATTCCTTCATTTTCCTAGTTTTTATTCCAAATTTTTTGCCAATTTAGGTTTATACAAAACCATAATATATTTTCGTAAGTCCTAACACAATGTGCATGAGTGAATGCTATCACAAATACAAATATAAGTGTATCACTAGCTTGCTGTATCACAAATACAAATACAAAGATAAGTGTATCTTTGTGTCAGGAACCCAAACCTCGTTAAAGATTTCACGCTACAAAAAGAACAAGTACCTCAATGGTTTGTGCGATAAATCATGTCCTTGAGGAGATCGATTACCAATTTGCACCGAAACATTGTCTTTTAGCTCCAACATAAAATCACCTCAAGGCAAAGAAGGTGTGACATTGAACATGATACACCTATATGATATGTCATATGTATGATACACCTATATGGTACACATTGGACCATAAAAGATTCCAACTTGGCCATTCATAAGCCCCTGGTACCTTGGACGCATTCAAAAAAGTTCCATTCATTGTAGAGTAAGTAAATATTGAAGCAAATGACAAAATGTTAATACAAGGGGTCGGGTAACACAATGTAAATAAAACCACGTGAAAGGGAAAAGTTATCCGACAAATTGAAAAAAAGAATCAACGGATTTGGACAACAAATGCAAAATCTAAACACGTTTAACGTTTCCGCAATGAATCAAAATAAAAAAAGAAGAACACAATAAACCAAACTAGAGCAGCATATGAACCCGGCGCCGACAAGTGGGTCCTGCATGTCAGTCACACACCGGTCCGAAACTATGTATAACAAGGTTAAAAAGCTAGAAGTGAAACAAAACAACCCGTAACTCAATGGTGTCTATGACATTAATATAAATCGACGATCCAGCTACGATCCCTGCCCTCCACCCTTTTTCCTTTTTTTGCCAAAAATTGGGTTGGCGCCCGCATGCAGCCATTTACCGCCTAATAACTTGCCCATTTTGCCAACAAATCGAATCTTAACCTCCCCACTTCCACATTATCCTACCTATCTCCTCCAATTCTTTCCTTTCCCCCCTCCAACTCGGTTCCCGAACACACGCCTGAGGAATACGCTTCCTCGTCAGCGCACGTGGGGAGCTAGACCCACTATGTCATATACACGTGGGAACCGCATATCACTGGCTCTTGCTATGAAAAGTACTCTACGCTTTTAGAAACAAAATCTACTCATTGTCCCCTCCAATTCCTGGATGTGCCTCGTTTGCAGGGTGACTCGTGTCATTACCGAGTGGGCCCAATTGCTACCAGGCCCACACGTCAGTGATATCTGGCCTACATAACTGAAGGTGTGTACTCCCGCTTCCAGAGTACGCTTCCATAACTGAATGGCCCCTTCGTCTCCGCCCCCTATCAATGCCCATCTATCTCCCCCAACACGTCCCATGACAATCCCACACGCACGCCTCGCTCGCTCTCCTCCACTTCCCTTCCCATCATGGCTGAGCGCAAGAAGATGCACAACTCTAGTTGGCAGCTGCGTGACAAAGCCACCAGGCGATTCAAGAAGATGATCCTGAAGATGGCTTCCACCATGGCCGTCGAGGAGAAGAATGGACTTGGCAGATCCACCAAGTGTCGGCCGAGGCGCTCGATCCCTAAGGAGGTGATGCTGGAAAATTAGATTTAGTATACCACATATTTAATTTCTTGATTCGGTGATATGTTAAACTTTGCGATCTCATCATAGGTGCGAGTAAGCAATCCGTGCGACCCGGTCCGAGCCTACCACATCTACACCGAGTCTTCTCCCTCCAAGGATGAGCCATACGTCCAATATGACTGGCTAGACATGCCAGCAAGTCTCAAACCAGTATGTGTTCTTTATTTCGAATAAGTTCTAACACTATGTGTTGCCATGTCATGATCCTATTAAAACTGAGCAACACTTTATTTAGTTTTGTGACCCTAATTTCCCTGTAATGAAGGTAACCGGAGATACCTACAAGGTCATTTTCCCAAAGATGTCATGTACAATGATACTCACTCAGGGGAGCGATGATGAGCTCTCCGATGGACCGGAGCTATCTAGTAGGCAGGTGATGTTCCTAGCCTTTAAGTTAATCATCAATTGGTTTCTATTATGTGCTATTTTGGTTTATCTAGTCAGTGTATCTTTTTCACATGCTAAGTAACCCCCTTCAAAAATGTCAAGTGCGAGAGAAGATAGAAGAAGTTCGTGTTGCTATCAAGCGCAAGCTACGGAAGGACCATTTCTACATTGTGGAAGGCAAGGATGACTAATCTTGACGAGGGAGTAGTCTTTGTTGATGTAAAAGTATCGGTACTCTTAGTTATAAGAGTTATGTTAGTTGATCATGTCGTGGATGCCTCTTCTTTATTTTGGTAACATGAGAGGCATGAACCATGTTTATTTTGCTAACATGTTAGTTGATGTAGAAGTAATGGATGCCTCTACATTATTTTGGTAACATGAGAGTCATGCACCTACTATATCAAACTTGATGCAGTTCGTATGAATTAAGTAATTTTTATGTATGGGAGCTCTATCTCGTCTGGTTTAGCATTTGATAAAGTTCACGGTTCATGGTATATATAATATCTTAATGTTTACAGAAATCAAATGCACATTAGTTCACGAAGTAAACTTTGCAACTCCAAGTTACACAAAGAAAATATCTTCATCTTCTCCAGGTATATTGACTGGAGCAACAACTCCATCACCAATGTAGGTGTCATCAGAATCATCTTCATCTTCTGATATGTCCGCACAATCTGATTCAGGAATGGGCACCACCTTTTGAAGTACAGATGCATCACCAGTTAACCCTTGCACGTCTGGCCTAATCCAGTTTGTCAAAGCCTCCTGCTGGTCCTCAACATTAATTTGTTCCACTCCTGTGGTAACCGAGTCCACATTGGTATCACCAACACTGTCCTCAACTTCCGGCATGGCAAACAGGGTCCTAGGTTTCATTTTGAGGACACTACACCATGTAATACCTTTCTTCCCGCCTTTCACATAACACACTTGCTCCGCTTGTGTTGCCAGGATGTATGGATCATTTGAGTAGCGAAACCGAGTGGTATCAATATCGATAATCCCAAATTTATCTTTACTGCAGCCTCTGGATTTGCTCTTAGTTGGTGCAGGAACATCATGCCAGTCACACTCGAACAATGTGACTTCATGCTGGTTAGGAAAATCAAGGATGATGATTTTTTTAATCACTCCATACCATTCCATGCCATCATTGCCCTTGACGACAACACCACTATTCTGTGTTGATAGATTTTTCTCTACATTTGATGTCCAGAAGAAAAACCCATTGATGGAACACCTGTTCCTCACACTAACTATTTGTTATTGACCATGAGACAGAGAATAAATCATTTCATCTGCTTTTCCCTCTTCATGTAGGTTCCTGAGCTACACTTAGAAATGTTTGGAAAATATATTACGAACAAATATATTCAAGTGTGATGAATAAAATTGAACATAAATATATATGACTCACTTTACGCTCAAACCAATGTACAAATTCAGTCTTGTGCCTTCTATCAACATTATGCGAGTTGGTGTTCCTCAATTCATCCATGTGCTCACTGATGAAACAATAAACTTATGTCAGTTAGATAGTGAACACAATATAAAAAACACATAGGATTACATGTAGCTTACTTTATCCATGGAGTGGCCTCATCACAGTTGGATATTTTGTAGTGCCTCATTCTGCGCATGTCATCAGGAGAAGGTATCTCCATATTGTGCCTATGACTACTTTTCTTTCTAGTGAAGTCCATGCTCACAAATACACTTAGACCAGCAGGTGGTTCACTAACAGTGCTCCTTTCTTGACGCTCTGGCTGATTCAGCTTTGTACTAACACCTTCAAAGAACCGAGAACAAAATGTAAGGCACTCCTCCGAGATGTACCCCTCTGCTATTGAACCCTCTGGGCACGCTTTGTTCCTCACATAGCCTATGAGGGTACGTAGGTACCTCTCAACTGGATACATCCATCTATAGGAAACAGGGCCCCCGAGTTCAGCCTCCCAAGCAATATGAACTGGTAAGTGCATCATAATATCAAAAAATGCTGGAGGGAATATCATCTCAAGCCGACAAAGGGTCTCTCCAATCGATTTGGTAAGTTCTTTCATCTCAGTTTCCTCAAGCTCCTTTGAACATACCGAACTAAAAAACCTGCTGAGCTCGATCAATGGGATCACTACTTCTTCAGGCAATATTTGGCGCACCACCAAGGGTAAAAGTTTTTGTAATATAACATGGTAGTCATGACTTTTAAGTCCAGCAACCTTAAAACCATTAACATCAACACATCTCTTGATATTTGAGGCATAAGCATCGGGCATCTTAACACCTTGAAGAAAGTTGCACAGAATTTCCTTCTGATCATCACCTAACTTGTACAACGCTGGTGGTAAAGTGTATTTTCCTTTATTGTCGAACAATAGATGTTGATCCTGCCTTATACCCAATTCTTGCATATCGAGTCTAGCCTTCTCACCGTCCTTACTTTTACCTGCCAAATCAAGCATAGTCCCTAGCAAGCTCTCACATATATTCTTCTCAATATGCATCACATAGAGATTATGGCGTATGAGCAGATAATCCCAGTAAGGAAGGTCAAAGAAAATACTCTTCTTCCTCAAGTTGTGCCACCTATTATCTTCATCGCGCTGCTTCCTCTTCCTCGAAGTAGTCGCTCCAAAAGTGACTTGCTCGAAACTCTTGTACTGCTCCACTACTTGTGCACCACTGAGGGGCACTGGAGTCTCCCTCATTTCTACTTTGTTATTGAAGCTGACCTTGCTCCTCCGCCACCTGTGGTTCGTAGGCAAGAAATGATGATGGCCCATGTAGCAATGCTTTGAACCATTTTTTAACCACAAGTAATCAGTATCCTTGTGACAATAAGGACAAGCAAATCTGCCTTTTGTGCTCCAACCAGACAACATCGCATATGCAGGAAAATCATTAATTGTCCAAAGTAGCATTGCACACAGAGTAAAATTTTCCTTTTTATCCGCATCCCAAGTATCAACTCCAATGTCCCATAGCTCTTTAAGCTCATCGATCAGAGGCTGCAAATATACATCAATGTTAATTCCTGGAGATTTAGGCCTAAGAATTAGCATCGACATCATCCAATAGGATTGTTTGAAGCACAACCAAGGAGGCAGGTTATAAGAAATTAGGATCACTGGCCATGTAGTGTAAGTCACATTCAACATCCCAAATGGATTGAAGCCATCGGATGCAAGTCCCACCCTAACATTACGTGGATCACTTGCAAATGCACTATACTTGGCATCTACGTGCCTCCATGCCTTTGAGTTAGCTGGGTGCCGCACTTTCCCATCTTCAACCAATTCTTCCTTATGCCAACGCATATGCGCTGATGTGGTCTTGTTCATATATAATCTCTGCAGTCAAGGAATAAGTGGAAAATACCTTGGTATCTTACGAGGTAAGAGCTTCTTCTTTACTCCACCAGTGCCATCACCACCACACTCTAAATATGTATCTTTCCACCTACTCTCCCCACATTTTAGACATGCGTTCAGCTTCTCGTACTCTTCTCCATGGAATAACACACAGTCATTAACACAAGCATGAATCTTTTGGTAGTCCAAGCCAAGGTCTCGAACTACCTTCCGAACTTTGTCCAGGGTATCTGGGACACAATGGTCCTTGGGGAGCACATGGGAGAATAATAACAGTACCTGCTCTAGAGCATTGTTGCTAATACCGAACATACACTTAATCTGATATAGCCTCACAATAAAAGATATTTGGGTAGCCTCCTTGCAACCTGGGTATAGTTCTTTCCTAGCTTCTTCCATTAAGTTGAAAAATTTTCTTGCTGACTCATTTGGCTCCTCAATATTATAACCTCTAATTTCACCATGTATGGCACCACTAATTAGCGATGCAAGCAGTTTAGTGGATGAGACGCCATCATCATGATCACCTTCTTCAACTTCACAAACATCCCAATCATCATCATCCACAATAATATGTTTAGCAGATCTGCCAGTATGATGCTATTTTTTGTAATACGGATCAAACCCTCTGGTATTCAAGTGCAACTCAACAACTTCTTTATTTTGATATGCCATGCGACGACATCCTCTACATGGATAGGGTGCAATATGTCTTGGAAAGGTGCCATCAAAGGTATCTTCAATGAATTTAGCAACTCCGTTTTGCCACGCAGCATCTGTATGTGACAATTCCATCCAACTACGATCCTCATGATCATGTGCCATGTTGGGGACCGCCCCATAACGCACCCTGAATGAAGCCGGCGCGGAGCACTCCCCGACACCAACACTGACTTCGTGATTATACTCTTCCACGAAGCTAATAATTAACCGAAGTTAACTGGTCCGAAGATGTTCGTTCTGTGGTTTTGTAGGAGAAGATTCCCGAAGTTGAAACCCACACGGAACTCCCAGCGACTTGACTTCGAGAAGATGCCACGACCAGAGCCCGAGGCTAGCTGGTCTCGACCAACAAAGGTGGAGTGCGCGCGGAGGCGTACTTGGTGTGGGCGAAGCTAACGAGTAGGGAAAGGAGAAATCAGGATAGCTGTGGCGGAACTGCCCAACTTAAGCTGGTTTAAGTGCACCTAATCGCTGTCGGAACAGCAATTATCCGAAATGCACCTAAAACAGCTTAAGTCCGGTAGTCCATCGAGTGTCCCTAGGACTCCTCGAAGGATCCACGACGTGTTTCATAGCCATACATCAGGAGAGTATCCGCGATGGGATAACATCAACAAACATTACATTTTTACACACATATAAAAGGTACGAGTTATTACAGAACATAGATTGAAGCAAACTTAACGGTGCAGAGTTAGAGTTCTAAGATTTAAACATAAACAGTTCAGGAGGAGATGAGCATTTTAAAACTTCTTCTCTAAGGGTATTGTGAGACTCATAACAATACCCTAGGGCTTTGGGGTTTCCTCCTCCGTAGACTCCTGTGGAGCTTCTGAAAGATAGCCACAAGGGAAAACCCTGAGTACGGGGTACTCAGCAAGTCTTACCCGACTAACCAATATAATAGTTTTCTTGGGAAGTATATGATAGCTTTTTGGTGTACTTGGCTGATGCAACTTTTCGCCAAAAAGCTTACTACAAGTGATGCCTTAGTTTTGTCTTTTATTTGGGTTAAGTCATTACCTAACCATTCTAAATGATGAGCAGAAAGTAAAAACAATCCTATATATTAAGTCATACATCAAACATTATCAGGAGATACATATATTGCATGAATTTAAACTACGATGCTCAACAGTGATCAAGTGCATTCATAACCGAGAATTGCGGCGATCCGGATCAATTTACATCCTGCAGGAGAGTACCCTGATCACCAGCTTTATACGACTGTCCAGATTGTACATAACAACCTCTTGATTAGCAAAATCATTGATTAGGAATACGACTACCCGGACCCAGGGATGCACCCCCACATGGGACCCCACGTCTGGCCCGATCACCATGTGAGTTTCAGGCTACATCCCTGCCAATCTCCAGCACGTCAAGCGCGGATACGAAGTATTCCGGATCATAGAGTTTACTAACCTACTAGGCTTTACTGGTCCCATACCCAGTAAGTGATCAGATGCTTATCACTTGATCAAAGGTTAAGACAACGAATCGGGCCTTGACCAATTAATCTAGCAGACAGAACTACATCTCTAGCTTCTGTCCGCTTTTCTATCTTTAAGTTATCTTTCATAAGCAACATGTATGACTCAAAAGTTTTCCTTAAGGTTGGTAAACCGAGTATGTAAGCAAGTAAGCAATTCTAGACTTGGGTATCTTCTAAGGTTTGAACAAGTGGCAAAGATGTCCTTAAAACAAGGCATGATCATACACAAGAATAGGTTTCAAGCAACTCCTAGACTTAGTGCATACATAAAGCAAATAACCAATAATTAGACACATGAAATAATGACTCCAAAATAGATAGGAATAAATGCACCGGGGCTTGCCTTGTTCGCTTAAAAAGTTAGTATTCTCTGACGGGTTGGCTTCACAGGGGACTAATTCAAAAACTTCTTCGAACTCCGAAGGTCCTTCTGAAAATTCCAAATATTCTTCTTCTGGTGCTTCGGGATCTATGGCACAATATATGCAGGGGTTAGGAATGCAAAATTTTGAATAAAAGACTATACAACTTTCCTTCATGATAAAGTTGCAAGCCAACAAGGACTATACAATTTATCATGATAAAGTTGCAAGCCAGCTGTAACGACCGACCCCTAATCTTCCCAGTTAGGTTTGATCTCAGCCCTTAACCTCCGTCAGTTGTTCTGTTAATCGCACTTAAGTGCTCAGTTTTCCGCCAGTTCCGACCCCTAAGACCCGACCCCTACCGCTTTGTTCCTTTTTCCCGACCCTGGCGAGTTCAGCCATCCGTCGGATCCGATCAAATCTTCCTCACCCGTCCGATCTTTTCCCCGGTGGATCCGCGAGATCTTTTCCAGATCCCCCGCATCAGCCGCACTCGAGTTGCATGGCCGCCTCAGAGCCTTCCTGCCGCGTGGCTCGCCTTCTCCAACGCCACCGCTCAGTTTTGTCTCTGGCAAGCGACCGAGTGGGTTCCCGCGCCCTTTTCCCCAATAGCAGCGGAAGCCCTCTGCACCCCTTTCTGCAGATCCTCGCTCCCCGCGCCCATCATCACGATAACAGATCTCTGCCCTGGAGACCGATGTCGCCCGTCTTTTTCATCCTTTCCAGCCACAGTTGCGCCGCCCGGTCGTCGCTACACGACGATTCCCCCACAGCCAACCCCGACCGCGGCCGCGACAGTTCCTTTCCCCGCCCTGTCAGATGCCGCCCGACAATCTGTTGTTCCGCGCTCTCCCCCGCGCCGCGTTCGCTTGTTCTCCCACCTGTGCGCCCTCGATTCTAGCGCCGTTTAACCGGTCGCTTCTATCACCTCTTCCGCACGGCGACGCCCGCTTTCCGCCAAATCCCAACTACCGGTCTACCCGCGCCTACGCCGCCCTGACGGAGTAGCGCAATGATCGCTGGCGTCACCCCCGGAGTTCTGCTGCACCGCCCGGTTTGCTCAATCGCCACCACGGCAGAGCACTCCATTGCTTCTCCCCGGCCTTCGCGCCGCTTCCCTTCTCTCTCCCCACGACATTTCCGTTCCTCTGCTCCCGCAGCTATAAAAGGAATGCCCCCGTCGCCGGAGTTCCCTCCGCCTTTGTTGCCCTTAGTTTCCTCTAGCTCCCTGCTCAAGCTCCTAGCACCATCCGCCCAATCTTGAGAAGTTCTTCTCCCAGTTCCTTCTCAGTTCATCCAAGTCACCCCGCAGCTTGCTCCCTTGTGCTGCGCAAGAGCTCTCTTGCGATCTGCAAGAAGCATCGCCGCCGGAGCACCGCCGGCCTTAGTTCCCGCTCAAAGCTTTAGTTCCGCGCCCAAGTTAGCCTCTTCCGACCCCAAGCTTTCCTTTCAGGAAGAAGGTGAGTGCCGACCCTAAGTCCGCTTCACCCGACCCCTCCTATCCGCCCGACCCCAGTTCCGTCTCGTCCGACCCTGTCTGTTTGCCGACCCTTGTCCGTCTCGCCCGAGGGTCTGGCTGTGATCTTTTCTTCAACTTGAGGGTGTAAGTGTAAAACGTGGGAACCCTTCAGTGCCTACGTCTGAGGATCCCAGTTATCACATCCTCTAGTTCAAGGATCAGACCACTCGTTTCTTCCTACCCTTACCTGTTGATCATCATCAGCTCTCTCAAACAGTCTCCAACTCCTGCTCTTTGTCGCAAGTTTCTAGGCTCAGGAGAGCCAGTGTTGCTGTCAATCAAAACGATAAGCTAACCCTTGCATTGCATTCGTGTAGAGCTGCATCTCGCTGACGGCTTCTACGAGCTGCACCCGGCGCCCGAAGAAGAAGCGGTAGCCGAGTTCCCGCCCGCTGAAGTCGAAGACGCCCCCGAAGCCGAGCAGTTCCAGCCTTCCTTGTTTGCAGGCAAGCCCCGGTTGCATGAAATCCTACGTGTTTTGCCAGACTTGCACATGCCTTCCGAATAGCATGCTTGTGCATTTACGTTTAGGAGTTGTATGAAACCCTAGATGCATGATTTAGTAACCCTTGATATGAGCACTAGCTGTTGGACCGAGTAGCTGCATTGCTTAAATAGGAAACGGTAAAAGCCGAGTGATCTCCTGTCACTCGCGAGTTGTAGGAGTTGCATGTTTACTCTCCTGTTACAACTATAAGGACGATGGACGGGGCAGGGTTTTGTAACATTTTGGTGGTTGGATGGTTGCCCCGTCTGTCTATGAAAACTTGCTAAGGCCCGACAGTGGTGGTGTTCGTGATCAAGTGTTTGAAAGTACTAGCCTCATACTTAGTATGGGATGAGGAAGCCTAGTACCTGATTGAACCTAGACGTGAGCGGTCGCCCCATTGTTCTTGGAACGGAGTTTCCCCTGCTGGTTGTCGCACGTGGTGGCAATGTGTGGTCACAGAATGGCAGAGGCCGGGTCTGTGGAACCTTGCACCAAAGGAAATGGGCCCGACACGGGTTAGGGGATCGATGGGGAAGGCCGACACAGGAAGCGACCTCCGGGTGCGCGGATGTCGTGGGGCTAGGTTCACCATGCATGGTTAAAGAACTCGAATCGATTCGTCTGCCTCTCACAGTTTGAGATTACTTGATCGCTATGTCACCCTGAGTAAATGAGGAATCTGATGATGGCAATGTTGTTTTTTCTATCTATATACTTGTTTGGCTCGATGTTTGTTTAGGATAGGTTGCACAACCTAGACTGGTAAATAAATATAGAACCGGAGCTAAAACTTGAAAGTAGGTTACTTAGCGCTTTTGGCAAATCAAACCCCTCAGCCAAGAAGCCGTGCATGTCTAGTTGGAAGAGTAGCTGGCTCCTCCCCGGTTAAGTCTTGTTGAGCTTAGTAGCTCAGCCTTGTTATGGCTCCTGTTTTTCAGGTGAAGTTGCAGCTTCCGACCCCTCCCTTGTTGGTGCTTGGCCGCCCCAGCTTCCGCCAGGCTGGACGGTCGAGTGGGACCCCTCCTCGGACGGCGAGGAGAGGATTCAGTGATGTTCTGGCTGGCCTCGCCCGGATGTCTGACCCCGACGAAGTCTTCCGCTAGAGTTTTCTCTGTTGTTCTTTTTATGAAACTCTGATGTTAATTTTTTTTTTATGGCCGAACTAATTGAGTAAGACTGCTTAAAGCTCAGTGGACTTGTTGTATTCTCTGTAACCGCTCACCTTCGTGTGGGTCTGCTGAACTTGATCCTGTTTAAGTGGTTAAATCGGATGAAATCCGACGGCACTTCGTGTTAACTCGATTTAGGCAGTGGTGTCGCATGTGAGGCGGCTTAACCCTGCTTAATCAAGCTAATCCGAGGTGGTTCCGCCACACCAACACACAAAAACCCAAAAAGATTAACCCACAATTTTATTTTCCTATTTAACCCTACCTAAGGCTTTTTCTTATGTCTCTAGAAAACGTTATAATTAATTTCTAACTTGAAAACCTAATTTCCTATGAGTTAAGAATAATTTGTGATTAAGAAAATGTTATTTCATATTTTATACATTTTATAAATATTAAGTATTTATTTAATTACCTTAAAAGGAAAGCATTAAATAAATACCCAAATTTTTATTATTTTTCTAGGGTGTAAAAATTTTAATGCATAAAGGAAAATAAAACAAGCTTAACAAAACTGGTTTCACTAATTTTGGACACTCCTAGAAATTTCTGTGATTTAAATGGTGTAAAATGGATTTAAACTAATTTCTTTTTAAAGGAAATCTAATTTTTCCCGGAAAAACGCCCCGAAAACTTTTCTTACTCAGCCCAACTCTACCCCCTCTCATGCGCACTGGGCCCCACGGCGCGGACCCCACCTTTGTCCTGTTTCACTTACCCGCCGGCCCTTTCTCCCCCTGACGGCCCTGTGGGCCGTTTTTCCTTTTCTTTTCTTTTCTCTGGTCCAACACCGGCCCACGGCCCATCCTTCTTTTTCCTCTTCTCCCACGAGGCCGGCCTGCTGGACCTCTGGGCCTCCGGCCCCTTTCTCTTTTAATGGCCGACCGCGCGCGTTAGTGGGCCTCAAGGCCGTGGCCCAACAGACGGCCGCGCCTCGGCCTCTTCCTCCTCTCCTCCTTTCTCTTTCTGTCGCGCGGGCCCGAGCGCCCAGGTGCTTCTTCCTCCTCCCGCCAAAACGCGCGCGCGACAGGGGGCGGCGCGACTCGCCGGCCGGCGCCCTACCGGCGGCGAAGCTAGGTCAGGACAGCATCCCTATGCCTACACGCACCCGCGCGCGGCAACAGTTCCTCGGGAGATGGCCGGAGCCATTCCCTCCACGGCGGCGGGCGGCGACACCTTCGGCCGGCTGCGACTACTCACGACGACGGCACAAAGTACTCGAACAACTACCCTTACACCATCCTAGTACCCCAAGTACTGGCCTACGACTACTTAAGAAGGAAGGGAACCGGTGCAAGATAGTGCTCACCGTGAGCGGGCGGCGCGGCGACGGCGGACAGAAGCGGCGGTGGTTCAAGGCGTGACGGCGAGGAAGCTGGGCAACAAGTTGCTAGGGTTGCTGGTGGGGTGTGGGCGGAGGTGTGGACGGAAGGAATCGACGGGAGGTGCGGTGTGGCGGTGGAATTTTGCTCGGCGGCGGCAACTGGGCAGAAGGAGCGGCGGCGGTAAAAAGGAACGGCGGTGAAACGGCGGCGCGGGAGCGGTAAATATACGAACTGTTTACCGCGCGCATGAGCGACACCGTGGCCTACTCATAGGCTGGCGTGGTGAGGAGGTGGCCTAGCTGGTTGCGCTGGCGAGCGACCGACGACGGCGGCGGCGACACGTCCAGCTGCTCTGTCATCGCCTCCCCCCCTTTTCTTTTAACGCCCGAAACTTCAGAGCTTCATCACGGCCGATTTCCAATCCGACGGTGCACATGTGTCTTAACCAAAGTTGTAGATAAACTTGAATCCTCCAACTTTTATTTTGGCTCTACCCGGAGATAAACATCAAACCGGGCGGAATTTTGAATTGTCTCTCGTATTTGTCTGAATTTAACTGAACCCGACATTCAGTTCGTCAGTTAACTGACAGTAACATCGATCTCACTTGGTGAATAAATTTAGTGATCCGATTCCTTTCCTTCCAGTCCAATTTCTTCCCAAATGTGTTCTACAATATCCCAAGGTTCCATTTTGCTCATGAACATGCACACCTTCTGATCTACATTGCTCTGAATTTCAGTCCAAAGTCGACCCTATGCTGCTGGTTTCAGACTTAACCATTTTCAGGGTGACAGTCAATTGTGACAATGTGCTGACTTTGAGCTCAATTTCGAAATTGTTCCCTTCCATGTTCCTGGCCAACAACACCCAAATCTTGTATTACAAAGTTCATACTTCAACATGGTATAGTTGTCCTGATTCACTTATTTGAAAAATTCTTCAGAAATCAATTTTGAAAACAGACTCTGCTGCTGTTTTTCTGAGTTCCTATTTTTGGACGGTGAATAGTGATCTCAGTTTTCTATTTCCTTTTTCTGATTCTTTTGAGCACTTAGGATCAAATCTTGTTTCAAATTTTTGATTCTTAAGTTCTAGTCACTCTTACACTTTCATTTCACATTTTTGCCGAATTTTTCTGAATTTCGAATTCAAAATTCAAATTTCGGCCAAATTTGACCCGAATTTGATTTTTGGTCAATTTCTTCTTCTTTTCTTCTTGAATTGCTTTTCAATTTTTCAAAGTCACTTGGACGACTTAAATGGCAGCTGTTACAGCCTCTCCCCCTTAACAGAATCTCGACCCGAGATTCCCGGGGTTAAATCCTTGGTTTTGAGAATGGAAAGGAAACTGCGTCAGGTCAACTATTCTTCCTTTTTCTGTACAAGGATAGTGGGGTGGTGGTTTTTGTTCATCGGTTCCTGACAGTATCAAATACTTCCGGATATTTAGACTCGAGGTCTTCAGCTTGTTCCCAAGTAGCTTCATCCGGAGTATGATTTTTCCATTGTACCTTGTAAAACGTGATACTCCGAGTTCGGGTATCTCGTGTCTTTTGATCCAGAATTTTAATGGGTCTTTCTTCATAGGTTAGATCGGGCTCGAGCTCAATCTCTGGATCTTCTAAAATTTCTTCTGGGACTCTTAAGCATTTCTTAAGCTGGGATACATGAAATACATCATGTATAGAAATAAGTTGGTCTGGCAATGACAACTTATATGCCACTGGACCTTTCCGTTCCAGAATTTCATAGGGACCAATATATCTTGGGGCTAACTTACCTTTTACTCCAAATCGTTGTACTCCTTTCATTGGAGATACCTTCAAGTACACAAAATCTCCGGTATGAAATTCCAAGGACCGTCTCCTTTTGTCCGAATAACTCTTTTGCCGGGGCTGGGCTACTTCCAAATGTTTGCGAATTTTCTGGACCTTTTCTTCGGTTTCCATAACCAGGTCTGATCCCAAATGTGTCCTTTCTCCCTACCCCTGACCAATTTAAAGGAGTTCGGCATCTTCGACCATACAGGGCTTCGAAAGGTGCCATCTTAATGCTAGCTTGATAGCTATTATTGTAGGAGAACTCGGCTAGGGGCAAACATTCATCCCATAGCTTAGAGAAGGTAAGGACACATGCTCTTAACATGTCTTCCAAGATTTGATTGACCCTTTCTGTCTGCCCTCCAGTTTGAGGATGATAGGCAGAACTTCTAATTAGGGTAGTACCCATGTCCTTTTGCAATCGTTCCCAGAATCTGGAAATAAACTGGGAACCTCGATCAGAGATAATGGTCTTTGGTACTCCGTGCAAGGATACGATCCGGGCTATATAGAGTTTAGCATATGTCGACACCGGATAAGTAGTCTTAACTGGAATAAAGTGAGCTGACTTAGTAAGACGGTCGACAATAACCCATATGGAATCATACCCCTTTGAAGTGGTAGGCAATCCAACTATAAAGTCCATGGAAATATCCTCCCACTTCCAGACAGGGATTTCTGAAGGTTGTAGTAAACCTGCCGACTTTTGTAATATGGGCTTAACTCTTCGGCAAGTATCACATTCAGCTACATATCTTGCAATTTCAAGTTTCATCTTGGCCCACCAAAACCTTTGCTTTAAGTTTTGGTACATTTTATTGCTTCCGGGATGAATAGCAAACTTAGACAAATGTGCTTCTTCTAAGATCAATCTTCTTAGGTCCTCATCTTTAGGAACTACTATTCTTTTCTTGAAGTACAGTCCTCCATCTTTTTCTTGATTGAATTCGGGGATCTTCCCTTCGGCTTTTTGCTGATAAAGTGTCTTAATCCATGGGTCTTCTTTTTGGGCTGTTATAATCCTTTCCTTTAGGGTATCTTGGATTATAATATTCCGAAGGGTGCCTTGTTTCACCATTTCCAAACTCAAGTCTTCCATTTCCTCGCACAAGGTCTTAAGGTTAGACCGGATGGTAGTGCAGTGGCATTGGGCCTTTCTGCTCAAGGCGTCAGCCACCACATTAGCTTTACCAGGATGATAATGGATTTCTAACTTATAGTCTTTAATCAGTTCTAGCCACCGTCTTTGCCTCATGTTCAAGTCCATTTGAGTAAAAATGTACTTCAAGCTTTTGTGGTCAGTAAAGATACGACATTCACTACCTAAAAGATAGTGTCGCCATATCTTTAATGCATGCACCACGACAGCAAGTTCTAAATCATGGGTAGGGTAATGCTCTTCATGACGCTTCAGTTGACGAGAAGCATAAGCAATAACTTTGCCTTCTTGCATAAGAACACATCCTATGCCTGTTCCTGAGGCATCACAGTATATATCAAAGGGTTTTTCTATGTCAGGTTGAGCTAGTATTGGGGCTGTAGTCAGCAATTTCTTTAAGACTTGGAATGATCCCTCACAATCAGGCTTCCATTCAAATTTCATTTCCTTCTTTAATAATTTTGTGATTGGTTTAGTAACTTTTGAGAAATTGGGGATGAATCAATGGTAATAGCCGGCCATTCCCAAGAAACTTCTTACTTCATGAACAGAGGTTGGTGATTTCCAATCCAGTATATCCTTGACCTTTCCGGGATCTACTTCGATTCCTTTTTCGGACAGTATGTGCCCAAGGAATGGAACTTTCTTTAACCAAAATTCGCACTTACTGAACTTGGCATACAACTGGTGTTCCCGGAGTCTATTTAGGACAATGCGCAAATGTTGCGCATGTTCCTCTTCATTTTTAGAAAAGACAAGGATATCGTCTATAAAGATGACCACAAATTTATCTAATTCTGGCATGAATACTGAGTTCATCAGGTACATAAAATGCGCTGGGGCATTTGTTAGTCCGAAAGACATAACCAAGTACTCATATAGTCCATATCGGGTGGAAAAGGCTGTTTTTGGTATGTCTTCGGGTTTTATCTTAATCTGATGGTACCCTGACCGAAGGTCGATTTTTGAAAAGACCTTAGCTCTAGACAACTGGTTGAACAACAAGTCAATCCGTGGCAGTGGGTACTTGTTTTTAATGGTTACCGCATTCAATGGGCGGTAATCCACACATAGCCTCAAGGTGCCATCCTTCTTTTTAACGAATAGAGCAGGGCAGCCCCATGGCGAAGTGCTAGGTCGGACAAAACCTTTATCCAACAATTCTTGGAGTTGTATTTTTAATTCTGCTAGCTCCTTAGGTGGCATTCGATACGGTCTTCTAGAGATAGGAGCGGTGCCTGGTTCTAACTCAATAGTAAATTCTACCGCTCTATCAGGCGGTAGCCCAGGCAAATCTTCTGGGAACACATCTATAAACTCATTAACCATAGGAATGGATTCTAAAGTCACTGCTCTAGTCTTTTTGACCATCTGGTTTACAAGGATGAGCGGGTAATTGGAGCTCAAAAGAGTGGCCTCGGTCATCCTTCATGCTAACGACCCGATTAACCATATCAATTTGAACTTTATGTTCCTTCATCCAATTTACTCCCAAAATAAGATCTATTCCTTGATCTTCCAAGATTAAAGGATAAGCACCCACCTTATTCCCTTCTAGGTTTAAAATCACATTGCGAGCTACTTGATTTGTATTCTGTGTAGCTCCAGTAGCTTGAATAGCATACTTGACATTTAATGTATGAACCTCTAGTTGATGTTGTATGACAAACCTTCTACTTATAAAAGTATGAGATGCACCCGAATCAAATAAAACCATGGCAGGATAATCATTAATAAGATACATACCTGCCAGGATAGGCTCCCCTTCTGGAATTTCTTCTACGTTCATATAATGAGCTTGTCCCGTCTTGGTGTTGACGAACTTACGACGGACAAACTTTTGTCCAGTGCCTTGGCCTGAGGTCCGAGCCCTTAAGTTTGTGTTTCCCCCAACCTTGGGAAAATGACAGTCCCGGGCGAAGTGTCCTGGCTTTCCACAGTTGAAACAAACCTGTGGATTTCCTGGAGGAGTGGGGTTACAAAACCCGAGAGGTGGTACAATTCCAGGATGAAGAGTAGCACTGGGAGCTCTAGCATTCCAAGACTGGAAAGGCCGTTGCTGAAATGAAGGTCGATACATGGGTCGAGGAGGAGATCAAGGGGGAGATTGAGGACCAATGGTGGTTACCCTTGAATGATGAGTGATTGACAACGTTGCGTGGAATGATGTTGCTCTTGGCTTGTGATGTGCAGGTGTAGGATGTGACATGATGGCCAACGGCATGCGGTGAAGGTCAAGCGAAAGGTTCATGCTGATGGACCTAGGGCGATGAAGGGTGAACACGAGTAGACTTGGACCAAGGGACCCAAGGAGTCCGGGTGGAGTCATTGGCGATCCACATGGTGCACGGAAGAGCGAGAGAACATGACAGGATGAAGACGGCGTCGGTCAAGTCGAGTGGGAGGCTCGACGAAGGCCGGACACGCGTCGACATCGAGGAGGTCGCGTGGCGGCCAAGCGGAGATGGACGGTTTGGGTGGTTTGGGCCTCAAAACCACCTTGCAGGCAGGTTTCGCGGTTTGGGCCTCAAAACCGGGGGCGAGCCCAGTGCAGCCGGAGCTTCGAGAAGGAGGGCACGTGGCACCATCGCGAAGCTTGCGTCGAGGCAAAGGAAAGTCGTGAAGGTGGCGTGTCTGTCCGATGCGTTGTAGGGGTAGTTATCCTAGTTGTAGTTGTAGGGGTATTTTAGTCATCAGCCAGGGATCATATATACTAGAGTTGGCTGGTTTGTGGGTGGGCTTGGAACCCTAATTTCATTTGCTTAGAGGCTAGCCAAGTGCTTAGTGAGAGGAGAGGAGGGAGATGAGAGGGTGACAGCTCTTTTCTCTTGATTTCTCCATCTTAGAGGGAGGATGAAGGGTGGAGGCTAGTCCTCATCTTGTAAAGATGTTGTCTTCCTGATTTAGTTGTTTTTGTGTCTTAAATCCGTGGCTAAATCTTTTGTTTCTCCTAGTTTTCTTTTTTGTATTTTCAGAGCTATTTTCTAGGACTTTTTGTTCTTGCATAGCTAAGGGAACTTGATATTGCTAGAAGAGAGGTTTGTGGATTGGTTCGGGATTTTAGCCGAGGTTCTTTGAAGAAATTTGAATCAACTCCCATTCACCCCTCCCCCCTCTGGTCGCCCATTTGGTCCTTCACTTCCATGCCTGGGAGGGGAGGGGGGCAACAAAACATAGGTGAACGTGCTATGCTGAAACCGTCTGGCAGGTTTACATATGCCATGGGAATCTTATTGCAGGTGCCCTATCTTTATTCACCATGGTCTCTTTATAATTCATATTCCCTTCATGATTACATTACCTATAAAGAGCTGACAATAAGTGATCTATCATCTTTACATAATGACTGTTTTGATCAAAGAAAATAGTTTATGCAGAAAAATAAGCGTAAAGTGATCAAGCAAGTCTATCGTGTCAAAAAGGATGGTAGATTAAATAATTTAACACTAGACTTACAAAAGCCAACCATTAAAGAAACATCAGTTAGTTCTGCAGTTCTAACTGTCCCTGATGTTGAGCATGTTCCAAACAATATAGCTGAACAAAAATCAAGATTGGTTGGGAGTCAAGATGATCTCAACATGGTTGTTTCTGAGGGAACCAGCCTAACAGGTGTCTAAACCGGTCTGACAAATTCTGGTAGAACTGAAAGTGTCACATCAAGGAGCAAGGTGATGAAGAAGATGCCAAGCTTTGCTAAATTGTTACATAAATATCAGAAGATAGCCGAGCAAAACCAAATCAATCGGTTACAGGACGATCAAAGGAGAAGTTCTTCATCACCAAAAGCAAAGAAGCATCAACATTCATCTCATTGGTTTTCATTATTTATTCCATCAATGCATGTGCCATGGAGTGCATATTCCGGTATAAATAATTGTAATTCATGTCTTTGTATAATCCTTGGTTCTCATTTTGTGATGAGTAAAATGCATGAACGGTCCCTAAACTTGTGCGACCATGTCATCTAGGTCCCGAAACTTCTAAAATGCAGATTAAGATCCCAAACTTGCTAATTGTCCCATATAGGTCCAAATCTCTAGAACTTCCATTAATATGCCTACATGGCATGCTCACTACGTGGTGACGTGGACATGTAGATCCGCATATCAGCTCTACCATGCTTCTCTATCCACTCTCTCTATCTCCTTGTCCACGAGTCCACCGGCAGTCCTCTCCCCGGTGATGGGGAAGACCAGCATGAGCTGGACCTCGACCCGTGTGATCGGAGTTGGACCGCACCCTCACTCGCATCCTCGGCTATGGGCCTGCTAGCGTGCCCATTGCCTGCCCCCTCGTCTTTTTATCGCGGCAAGCTCATCATCGCTATGGACCGCGACATCGCATCGTGGGCTCGTGGCCGTGCACATCAACTGATCACTAATCCCGCTCCTCAAGCAGGCCAGCACAATCCTGCGAGATCCATTGTATTCGAGGAAGCCGTGCATGTTTCACCTCAGATTTTGGCCTTGCAGGTCCCCGCATCACCTCCCACTGGTAGAGAAGTGAGCTTTTATCCCGGTTGGTAGGGTGCTTTTATCTCGAAAACGCATCCGGGATAAACCATCCGGGACAAAAGGGGGGGTCTTTTATCCCGGGTCACTCAACCGGGACAAAAGACCCCCTTTTATCCCGGTTGGTAACACCAACCGGGATAAAAGGGTTGAGAGCGCCGACGCTGCAAAAAAAAAAAAAAAAAAAATTCCCGAGCTCCCAGGCAGGCCCCCCAACCTCCATCACGCGATTTTTCACAACCGGGATAAAAGTCACAAGTCACGCGATTTTTCACGCGAAATATGCGCGTGCGCGGTTCGTGGGATTCGAACCCACAACCTCCAGCCTCGCGCGTAGCTTCCTTACCATCCCACCTACACACCACATCTGACTATGTAGGGGATACTATCCTTTTGTATTAACTCGTGGGGGACCCTTTTATCCCGGTTGGTGTTTCCAACCGGGATAAAAGGCTCTTGACCCTTTTATCTCGGTTGGTGTTACCAACCGGGATAAAAGGGGGGGTCTTTTATCCCGGTTGGTGTTTCAAACCGGGATAAAAGGCATTCTGAATTGACCATTTCCTCCAAGTCTCGTCAATCAACAGTACAACACACTTCACAGTTCAGAGACACGAAGAAGTTTTAGTCCCGGTTGGTGAACCTTTTATCCCGGGCCAACTTTAAACCGGGACAAAAGGGGGTGGATGGAAAGTCGTTTCTCTAGTCTATATACAAGTTCCTTTGTGCTATACAAAACATGCAGAGAAACTGAGAAGATCTAGAAAAAAAAATAAGAAATTGCAGGTTGCAGATTTAGCTATACAAAAATTACAGCAAAAACGAATTCTATAGAGCAAGGAGGAATGCCTGTCTAGCTATTTTTGTGCACTGTCTTGAGGTACCATGATCTTGAAAGGTCTAAAAGTCTCTCTGATTTCTATGCTAGCTGTAAGGAGGATTACAGTATTTAGTATTGGCGATCCGACAGGATAGAATCACTCCAAGAAAGCATGAAGTCAGGCGCAACAGATGGCAAATCTACACAAAAATGTAAATAGTACATTATATTTCTAGCAAGGAGAAATGTTCCCATATTGACATGATCAAGTAAACAGAATTTGATTGACATACCTTGGAGAACCTTACGGGCTAGTGAAGGCATATCTATTTGATCTTCGACCAGTCTTTACACATCAACAAGCTGCGAGAAGAAGAAATGAGTTGCATTCATCCATTGAGCACTATGCAAATATATTATTTTATACGGACACCAACAATTTGCAGGATGATCGAACAATCTATCTATAGTACCTCTTCTACATGCAACTTGGAGTCTTCGGTGAAAGCTAGTATGAGTTGTCTCCTGATCCCAGCATCGATAAGGAACATCCGTGCTCCGTCTTTAATTGTTTCACTGAGATCAAGTTTGCTCTCCTGTTGACGACCTCTCATAGCTTGCCTGTGATAGTTCGCAGGATCAGAAAACTTCTAGGTCGAACAAACATATGCAGGATGGCAAGGCAGTGGTTCTAATACTCACGAACTATTCTTTTTCAGTGCAGGATTGCTGCTCATCTTGGACACATTCTCCTTGGCAAGAACTATAAGGTTTTCTAGTCGTTTCCACTGGAATGCCCCATCTTTGAATAATACCTGCAAAGAAAAAAAGTTCAGGAAATGGTGCTAAAAACTAAAAATGGTATAAAGAATTGTAGAATCTCAGAATTAGATGCATAATAGTGCACTTGAACATGTATCTGAATCTACGCAACTTTTCCTTTTCACAGCAGAAGTTTCATGACTTTTCCTTTACCAATGCTTAATTTGACAAATTGGTTCACATATTCGTTGCATTAATGTCAATACTGTCTAAACAAGTTACCTGAATCAGGTGTTCCCTCATAGCAGGGTTTGGATCTGTCAACAGACGCTTTGCAACATATAGATATGCAACCTAAATATGAAGAAACATGGAGAAAAGGATGTAAGTAAACACAGATGTAAATTGATGTTTTCATGAGAGCTCAAAGGTGGCACATGACATACCTCAAGAAACTTAAAATCAGGTTTTAGGGTAAAGCAAATTCCTTCTTGTGTCAACAACGAACGGATAACCAAAGAAAACCTTTCTGGAATGCGGATTGGGTAGTTGTACACGAGCTGATTGAACTTCCCTGTTATTTTGATTTTTTTAATTAGAAAATGAAGTCCCTCAGATATTTTTTAAGATATCTGAACATATAGCATGCTACACACTTAGACTAAGCACTTCACATTAATGGAAGGAAAAAAAATTTAGTAAGCATGAATGAGCAACCATGCAGAAATGCATTAAAAGACAATACTGACAACTCATATGACCAAGTGACAAATAAATAAACTGACAACACTTTGAGATTTGAGAAATCAACAATTCGTGTACAGTAAGAAAAGGAAACAAACAAGCTTCCATTTATCGGCAGTCAATACAATGCTAAGCATATCAACGTAATAGTCACACTCCGGAAATTGAAGTCTGCCAAGCCTTTTCCAGCTGAGTTTTGCTAAATGGCTTCCAGAGCTGGAATAATTGGGGCTACATCTGTTCCACTAGCAAGAAAACCTAGCCTAGTGAAGTCATTTGCCATTTCAGCATAGCCTTCATTAACAGCATGAACAACAACATCTATTAGGGTTTGTTTATTTTACTGCACATAGAACAAACAATTAAAAACAACATATTAACCACTTTTTGTTTCCTTGGATAACGTGCAAATGCAAGACAGTGCAATCATGAGTTCACAACAGAGAAGGAAACCTTTTAATAAAAAGATATTTTGACGCAGCATTATCAGATACAAGGTAGGCTATGTATATATAGACAGATAAAAAGAAATAGCAACAACAATGTAACAAACTTTAAATGCAAAGAATTCTAACCTAGAAAAGAGCATTAAATAGACCTGGCTGAGGATGGCCACATTGCCAAAGTCGACATAAGAAATATGACCATCGCGCATTGCAAAAATATTTCCAGGATGTGGATCTCCATGGAAAAGATCAAATTCAAGCAACTGGCGCAAGGCAGCACTCACTCCGACTGTGAGAAAGCCTTCCACATCAATTCTAGCTTCCTTTATAGCCTGCATGAACGAATTTGGAATTGCTGCTGCAAAACATTCACCATGAACTATTACACAGTTGAAATAAACAAACGACAATATAGACGGTCAAACCTGTGGGTCCGTACATCTAATTCCATCTATCCACTCCATCACCGGAACACGAGAACCTGAAGGCTGCTTATACACTCGAGGTATCTTAACAGTTGGATCATCCTTCAAATTTTCTAGGAAATCCTCGATATTTGTAGCTTCCTAATATGTTGGAAAAGGGAACTAAAAGCATTAGCCTTCTATAAACTTATCAAAAAGAAAGAAAACATAAGGAAGTTGTTGTTGATACAGAATCAATGCACTTTATATTAGCAACATGACAGCTGTAATAGCTAATTCGCTAAATTGACAATGACAGTTAAAGGCTATGAAAAGGCTTACGAGTGTGTAATCAAGTTCTTGCAAAAGTTTTTCACCAAATTCATCAACAATAAACTCTGCATTGCACCCTAATTTCTGAAGACTAATCCCATTCAAAAATGAAGCCAAAGTGCGGAAGAGGAAAAGATCTCGGTAGTCTCTGAACCTGCAATTTCAATGACAGAAATCAAAGATATAAGTACCAAAATTAGAGAAAACAATGTGTTTAGTTAGAAGAAGAATAGTAAAGGTAATTAAAAAAAGTAAACTGATAACAGAAACAGAGTGAATATAGGAACCTTGATAGCAACATCCTCGCCAGTTTCTCTAAGTGTAGCACGGTAAACTTGGCCCAAACTAGCAACTGCTATTGTCCCTGATTAAATTTTGCTGAACAATCTCTCTAGAGGCTGTCCAAGTTCCTCCTCAATTATGGCAAAAGCTACCTATCAAATATTCAGCAGCAACCAGAACTTTATTGATCACCCTGGTTCATTTGCACAAACTCTAATATTTATAATCTTGAAGAACTAGAATCTGCTGTAACCATATACCTGGTTAGGGACTGGAGGAGCATCATCTTGCAAGATGCAGAGTTCATTCATATAATCCTCTCGAATAATATCAGGCCTGTTGGCTAGAACCTGAAGAACAGAATCAAGGCAAGTTAGGACAATTGTGTACAAAAGATAGGACTAGTGCATTCATATTGTACAATGAGATTTATCCTTTATCATCAAGGATAAATGATATGACCTGTCCTGCTTTTATGAAAGATGGCCCCAGATCACATAAAAGATTGCGAAGTTGGCGGGGAACAATTTCTTCATCCCGTCCAACCAAGAAGTCATACACTAGAGATGACCAATAAAATCCAAGTTTCCAAATTATCTCCACTCCCCGACTAGCTAGGGATAGTATGGAGCCTCTTGAATCCATGACTTTTTTCCTAACCTAGCAATTGTAGAAATGCACACAATTAAAATAACTTTTACTAAATCAATCCTGTAAACATAAAAGCATGAAGATTTCGGTACCATTTCTGGAGTGTACTTCCGGAATGGGATACAAACGCCACGTTCGATATCAAGTTGCTCCAGTGCACTGCTGGGTTTGTCGCTGGATATACTTTTGGTGCGTGGAAGTTGGGTTATGTTTTGAGATGAGACTGGAGCACTAGTTGACGCAGCATTCGTGACATAGAGGGTCGATCGCCTTCTCCTTTGGGGCACCAAGGAGATTGACCTCGCAAAACCATGGTATGATGCTCGTCTGTTAGGAGTTAATGTATGAGACCACTGTGCTGAAGTCCAGATACATGCTGTGCAGAGCTCCATGCTTGAACCTCAAGTGCTGATATATGGACGAGATGGCAAATTGCATCAGCAAACTTTAATATTATGGACCCTACCTATGGAGCATCATTACAGCACTATACATTCCAAAAGTAAACTGGAAAAGAAAACGAATCAGTCAATCTGTTTCTGGGGTAATTTTGTTTTTGAATACCAGCTGCAATCAACATTTTGAACATTAGGTTGTTCAGGTTCACAGTTTAGAAATGACAACTGAGCACGAATTAGGAAAGCTCTCTTGGCTTCCACGGACTGTATTCCAATTCTAATATGTACCAGTTTATTACAGACAAATTTTCCCCTATGCGGATGCAGATTTCTTCATTCTGCTGTGCTGCTGCCTTGCCAAACAACAATTTTGATAGCTAGATATATGCAACTAATTGGAAATCACCAACATCAGGTATACTAAGTACGGCGTAATCAGGAAACAGTAAATTTCAAGCAAGATATACTAGAATAAAATTGCAAACAGGTGCTTCCTGCTTAGCCATGCATCATTAAATAAACCTCCAAAAAATCTAACTGCCTAACAATTGGGGAGGAGGGAATAGCGAAGAGAAGAAGGGCGTGACCGGCCCTCTCCCTCCCTAATTGACCCACCGACGGCAGCGCAAGTCTCCCCAGCCGGCACCGATAGTGTGGCCCCCAAAGAAAACAGAAACGAGATAGTGGCAACAGAGGGAGCTAACTTTTTTTTGGTGTGTGTGTGGGGGGGTTAAGGAAAATGGAGCTCTGAACTCACTTGCCGACGCAGCCGCCGGTGAGGGAATCGGCGGCGAAAGCTCACTCCTTTCCACAACTCCCATGAATTCTTGGTGGCAAACTTGATGAATCCTCCAGCGCCGAGCCGCGCCACACTCTCTCTCGCGGTGCACTCCTGTTTACCTCAGCACGCCCTCGATTTGGGCGCGGGGAAAAATGGTTTGCCTTTCTTTTCTTGGCACCCTTTCTATGGTGCCAAGTGGTGGAGCACACGTAGCCATGGCCACGATGAAGAGGGAGGAATCAATGCTCAGTATAACGGCGTGGTCACGTCACGCGAGCTTTAATGTGGGGAAACCTTTGCTATCCACAGCCACAAGTACGGTGCCGCCTGATCGCTTGGACCACCAAAAATTTCCAAAATGTGGAGATAAAAGGTTGTGGATTTGGACTGAAAGGATGCTGCAGGTTCTGTTCGTTTGAGCTGCAGCTTTTGAGCTTTTTCTGAAAAACTGTTGCGGGTTTCTTCCTGATAAGCAAACACTAGTTTTACTTTTAAAAGATGTGTTGAGCTTTCTGAGGTCTAAAAGCTAAAAAAGCTCATAAAAATGATCTTTCCAGCTTTTCATATAAACTGATCTTTTCTTGGTTTCTAGCTTTTTGGAAGTTACACGAGAAATTCGTTATTTGTTTGAGCTTCTGGCTTTTCACGTTGAGAAGCTGCTAGAAAGCTCAAACAAACAGGGCTGTAAACACTGAAAAGGAAAATAGAAAATTAAAGGAAGCCACAGCTTTGGATATGCCGTTTGGTTGAGGTAAATTATCCGAAGAGTGCCCAAACAAAAGAGTCCTAAAAAGATGATTTTTGAACCTCCCAATAATTTTTGGGAGCAAGAAAAAAGCATATTCTCCAACAGATCTCAATATTT
The DNA here is from genome assembly GCF_000263155.2 of Setaria italica. Lineage (NCBI taxonomy): Eukaryota > Viridiplantae > Streptophyta > Magnoliopsida > Poales > Poaceae > Setaria > Setaria italica. Next base: position 12,211,431 of record NC_028457.1, on the reverse strand, counting down.
AATCTTAAAAAATCAAATTCCTGGCATGTCAACTAGTACTTGCAGTCTAAATGCTGATTTTTTTTCCGGGGGGAACTCCTGAGTCGTGACCAACAAAGCAACTAGATCTCCAGTGAACAAACCTCACTGAACTCAGTCAAAAAAAAGAACGAATTTCCTTGATCAAGTGCCTATGGAAACAAAAAAAAATGACGCCGGGCCGGACTAGATCTCCAGTGAAGGACTCCAAGCCAAAAGAAAAATAAAAAGGACTTCGTCTAGTGCTGTTGATGCGGGCAAGAGGAAGCGGCCAAGCAGCAAAGGCACGCTCCGTGTTGGAATCAGAGGTATTTTATGGTTCATTTTAATCCGAAGTATAGAATAAAACATGACAGTTAAGATAGTGTAAATAGAAACACGATCCATTGTATTTGCACTGAACATAAAGCATGCATTAGGTACTATGAAGAATAAGAATTGAAAGAATTGAACCAGAAAGTTTAAAAGGAAATACCCAGAGACAGGGCTAGTTCCGGAGGAACCAAATGCGTCGTTACCCGACATTGGTAGTCGAGCCTGTTCGATGTAGCCGTTCGAGAGTTGACGCAATGTAGAGCTGAGGCAGTGCAGATGCGTCACCGGTAAGTAGTCGTAGACGAACAATGAGCAGTCGCGCAGACGCGCTCCCCAAAAACTTGATCACCCTTCTACTCTTCGGGTGCAGAGTCTCTGATGAAGAGCGCAGCTTCAGAGGCCTGCTCTTTCGGCGAAGTCCGTGCACACAGATCGTCGGAACGGAGATGACCAATGTGCAGCACAGCAGTGGACAAAAGGTCTGGTGGTAAATGTTTTCACACACGAAAGAATGAGAGGCAGCCCCTCTCTTATAGGCAGCAGAAGACCTTTGGATGCCCAGGTTAATACAGCCATTAAAATGTCAATTTCTGGTAGCTGCCAGCCATTAGCAGTTGTCAGTTACTGGTCATTTGAATCGTCAGTACTAGTCACCGAATGAGTGTTCAGTTACTAGTTATCAACTATGACAAAAAACTACAAAACTTGACCAAGCAAGCCCACACATCACGTCGTTGCGCCGCGCCGCGCCTCGGCACGGCATGGCTTAGCAAGGTGAGGCGAGGCAAGAGAGCACGCGCACATGTGGCATCCTGCTATCCCTCTATCAACTTCGCAACAGGTGCAGCACAGCTTTACCATATAAGTTGGTCAGAGACCCTCTCAACTTCCAAGTTCGTTTTATTCTTTTTGTAACTACCACCACTAATGGGCCTTGGGATTTATTTGATTAATTAAACAATTGGGCTCGCCCAATTATTCTAACAATCCCTACCAAATTCCAAGGCTCATTTGGGAATTTGTTCCACTGTTGTTGGATATACCAATGTTTCGATGAAGATGGTTGAACATCCACCTAGAACATAAGCTACATTTGTCCACAACTAAACAATGGAGTATGCCTTAAATTGTTAGTTTTGTGCGTACAAGTTTTACATAAGTCCTTTACCAATACTAGGCTGCAAAATGCACCTCCTCTGGTTGAAGCATAAAAGTCATACTTCTTGGCCTTTCTTGAGTCTTTAGAGATTACTAAATCTCATAAACTGTGACTAGCAATCAAACTCATATAGGTCTGTTACTCAAAAGATGTTTCTACAGGTTAATATCTTTACCTAAGCCACTCGAATCACATTAATGTGTTTACCAACCTGCCATGCAGATTTAGGAGATAATGCATCTCCAACGGAGTGGGTTAGTACAATAGTACTCTCCTTCTCATTTAGTCAAATAGCTTGTTTCACCACTCTAGTTCACAGGATCTCTGATCAAATAGAATAGATTACCACTATGACTTAACTCTCATGTGGGTCTCCTTCCCATCTTCCTCGATGCCTCGTCTAACACATTTGGTGAAAGACCTTTAGTGAATTGATCTGCCAGATTTTTTGCTGTTTGGACATAGTCCAGTGCTATCACTCCAGAGTTTCTCATTTTTCTGATAGACTTCCGCTGCCTCTTCACATGTCTTGATGACTTCATATTATCCTTGAAACTGTTCACCTTGGCAATCACTGTTTGATTGTCACGGTTCATTAGAATAGCTGGTATTGGTTTCTCAACCACCGACAAATCCGACAAGAGATCTCGAAGCCATTCAGCCTCAAATGTGGCGGTATCCAGTGTTGTGAGTTCTGCTTCCATTGTTGACCTCGTTAAGATGGTTTGCTTGCAAGACTTCAAAGAAACAGCACCACCTCCAAGTGTGAACACATATCCACTTGTGGCTTTTATCTCATCAGCATCTAATATCCAGTTTGAGTCACTATACCCTTCCAGTACCCTAGGATACCCAGCATAGTGAATTCCATAATTCGTTGTGCCTATTAAATAGCACATTACTCTCTCAAGAGCATGCCAGTGATCATCTCCAGGATTTGAGCCAAATCTGCTGAGTTTGCTCACGGCAAATGAGATGTCAGGTCTTGTAGTGTTAGCGAGATACATCAGCGAACCAATAATTTGAGAATATCTCAATTGATCCCTTGTGATTCTACGGTTTTTCCGCAATATCACACTCGAATCGTAAGGCGTGGGAGCAGACTTGCAGTCACTATAACCAAAGTGACTCAAGATCTTCTCCACATAATGGTCTTCTCTACATAATGGGATTGCACAAGTGTAACCCCACCATTGCCTTCTCTCAGTAGTTTTATGTTTAAAATTATATCAGCCACTCCCATATCTTTCATCTCAAAGCTTTGAGACAAAAATCTTTTAACTTCCTCAATCACATTTAGATTAGTACCAAAAATTAATATGTCATCAACAAACAAACACAAGATCACACCTTCTCCCCCACCAAAACGGTAGTACACACACTTGTTGGCTTCGTTCACAACAAAGCCAGCTGACGTGAGGGTCTTGTCAAACTTCTCATGCCATTTCTTAGGAGCTTGTTTCAGGCCATACAAAGATTTTAATAATTTGCACACCTTTCCTTCATGACCCTCTACTACACCACCTTCAGGCTGATCCATATAGATTTCCTCATCCAACTCTCCATTAAGGAAAGCTGTCTTAACATCCATCTGATGGACGAGAAGACCTTGTGAGGCAGCCAAGGATAGTAGTACTCGAATCGTGGTCAATCTGGCAACTGGTGAGTAAGTATCAAAGTAATCTTTGCCTTCTTTCTGGGTGTAACCCTTAGCCACAAGTCTCGCCTTGTACTTTTTAATAGCACCATCAGGCCTAAGCTTTTTCTTAAACACCCACTTGCATCCTATAGGTTTGCACCCGTATGGATGATCAACAACCTCCCAAGTTCCATTAGACATTATCGAATCCATCTCACTTGTGATTGCTTCCTTCCAATAGTCAGCATCAGGAGATTCATAAGCCTCAGCAATGGTTTTTGGAGTGTCATCTACAAGGTACACAATGAAGTCATCACCAAAAGACTTTGTAGTCCTTTGTCTTTTACTCTTTCGAGTCCCTTCATTATCATCCTTCTCATGATTCTCCTCAAGTGGTTGTTCAAAGTGTACTACTGTATCATTACGTTCAGGGGAATTAACAAATTCATAACTAGAGTTGCTAGATGTTTATTTCATAGGAAAAATATTCTCAAAGAATGTGGCATCTCTGAACTCCATGATTGTACAAACATGCATATCCAGTACTCCAGATTTAATTATCAAGAATCTATATCTGATACTATGAAAAGCATAGCCTAGAAAGACACAATCAACCATTTTTTGTTCAAGCTTGTGCTTCTTAGCAAATGGTACATTAACCTTTGCCAAGCAACCCCAAGTACGCAAGTATGAGAGTGTTAATATTTTGTTTTTCCATTCCTCGAATGGAGTTTTCTCTTTGTTTATCATAGGAACTCTGTTAAGAGTATGACAAGCAGTCAACATGACTTCACCCCACCATTTCCAAGAAAGTTCAGCTATCTCTAACATGGCGTTAACCATCTCAGTTAGAGTAAGGTTCTTCCTTTCAGCCACTCCATTTGAGCCAGGAGAATAAGGTGGTGTTCTTTCATGAATAATGTCATGTTCCTCACAAAACAAATTGAACTCATTTGAAAAATACTCTCCACCTCGATCCGATCGAACGTATTTTATCTTCCTCTCAAGTTGATTTTCAACTTCGGCCTTATATATCTTGAAAAAATTAAATGCCTCATCTTTTGATTTAAGCAAATATACATAGTAGTATCTAGTAGAATCATCTATCAAAGTCATGAAATATCTCTATCCACCTTTAGTCAACACACCGTTCATTTCGCTCAAGTCCGAATGAATTAATTCTAAAGGTGCCAAATTCCTCGCCTCAGCAGTCTTGTGAGGCTTGCGGGGTTGCTTAGATTGCACACACACACTTGACACTTAGAATTTTTGACGAAAGTGAATTTTGGAATTAAACTCATACTAGCTAGCCGCAACATACAACCGAAATCAACATGACAAAGTCGTGAATGCCAAACATTTGACTCATTGTCATCACACACATGATTCACAACTTTATTACAAGAGTCCGATAATGATAAACGGAACAAACCATCACAGTCATATCCTTTACCAACAAAGGAGCCAAACTTAGAAATAACACACTTGTTCGATTCAAACACCAACTTAAAACCATCCTTACAAAGAAGGGATCCACTAACAAGATTTTTATTTATTGAGGGGACATGCTGCACGTTCTTCAGCCGCACAGTCTTTCCCGAAGTAAACTTCAGATCGACTGTACCAACACCACGAATAGCAGCACCTAAGCTGTTCCCCATCAACACAGATCCAGTCCCTGCGACCTGATAAGAAGAAAACAAAGAAATATCAGCACACACATGTGTATTAGCTCTGGTGTCAATCCACTAATTTGGTAAATGACAAACTGAAAGAACAAAAGTATGATTACAATACCCTGATGTTCCCTTCTCAGCATCGCTAATAACAACATTAGCAGACTTCTTCTGCCCGTGCTACTGCCTGTCCTTGCGATCCTTGCAGTCCTTGGCCAATGGTCAGAACCCCACACACAAAGCACTTTCCCTTGTTGTTCTTATTTTTCTTAAAGTTGGTAGTCTGAGTAGACTTGTGCTTAACTTTCACTTTCCCTTATTCTTGTGGGACTAGAAGTTCCTTTTCTGCACCATATGGGTGCTAGAACCTCCCTCATTACCACGCGCACGTGAATCCTTTGCTCTCACCTTTTCTTCAACATCAAGAGTGCCAATAAGACCGGCTACAGTGAACTCCTGTCTCTTGTATTTCAGAGTAGTAGCAAAGTTCCTCCATGAAGGAGGCAATTTGGCAATAATGCCACTGGCCACAAATTTATCCGGCAGCTCACACTTGACATTGACAAGATCCTTTGCAAAAGCATGTAACTCATGAGCCTGTTCAACTACAGAACGGTCATCGCCCATCTTGTGGTCATAGAACTGCTCCATGATGTACAACTCGCTCCCTGCATCGGATACTTCAAAGTTTGCCTGGAGTGCATCCCACACTGCTTTGCCAGAGCGAAGCTGCATGTATGACTAGATCAAGTTCTCAGCCAGAACACTGATCACAGCCTCTTTGAACAAATTGTCAGTAGACATGTACACACTATCCTCCGTGGAGGTGTGCGGTCCCACAGGATGCTCCTGGGTAATGAACCACACGTTCATAGCCGTGAGCCACAACTCGAGTCTGTCTTGTAATTCATTCCATTAAATACATTCGGTTTCAATTGCGCAGCAAAGCTAACTACCGAAAAAGCCCTACCCAGTTTTTGGATTGTTGGAATCAGAGGCATTTTACGGTTCATTTTAATCCGAAATATAGAATAAAACATGACAGTTAAGATAGTGTAAATAGGAACATGATTCATTGTATTTGCAATGAACATAAAGCATACAGTAGGTACTATGAAGCATAAGAATTGAACGAGAAAGTTGAAAAGGAAATACCCAGAGGCAGGGCCAGTTTCGGAGGAACCGAATGCGCCGTTACCCAACATTGGTAGTCGAGCCTGTTTGATGTATCCGTTCGAGAGTTGATGCAGTGTAGAGCTGAGGCAGTGCAGATGCGTCACCAGGAAGTAGTCATAGACGAACAGTGAGAAGTCACACAGACGCGCTCCCCAAAACTTGATCGCCCTTCTACTCCTCGGGTGTAGAGTCTCTGATGAAGAGCGCAGCTTCGGAGGCCTGCTCTTCTGGCGAAGTCCGTGTTGGAGGTATGCCCTAGAGGCAATCATAGAGATGATGATATTCCATTGTATCCATGTTTTATATTGTGTTCCTTGAATATCCATTAAAGGCTACATGAATTGATTTGCAATTATGTGAATTGTGTGAAACTCTTTACTTGTATGGTTATTCTAAAAGTTGTCCCTAGTCGGAGTTCATGTGATGACACACATGAATATTAGACTAGGACATGTATTAGTTGATGACTATGTTTCACAAGTCATGGACATGGAGATGTAAAACTAATAATGTGGGCACGTGTAGAGACATGTGCTAGGACTGACCCAACATGAGTTACATAGTTCTCTCTTTACACAACGTGTACGCTTTGTCCTTAGACCTGAGACTGTCGCATGTACTTAAGATGTGGATCGACTTACTTAGGGACTATCAAACGCTACACCGTAACTGGGTAGTTATAAAGGTAGCTTTCGGGTTTGTTAGGAAGTATGTTGTGAGGCATGGTCAGTCAAGATGGAATTTGCCCTTCTCTATTTGAGAGAGATATCTCTGGGCCCCAAAAAAGTAGCAAAGAAGTACGTGAGTCATATTAGGGCAATCGTAAGGGACAACGTGCCTATTAGTATTAGGGAATGGAAGGGCAAAAGCACTAATCCGTACACGCTCCCGGATACACAAAATAATATGCTGTGGGAAGATATCAAGAGACATTTCACATTTCCTGAATGATATATTGAAGAGGATGTGAAAGTGTGGACGCTGAAGAAGATGGCTACACAATTCCAGACATTCAAGAAGATGTTCAATGCCAACTACCTTAAGAAGGGCCGAACTCCAGATTTTGATGTGTGGCCAAAGGTTAGGGACCACTGGGAGGCATTTGTTGAATACAAGAGGAGCGAAGACAGTGTGAAAAAGATCTAGACCAACACTACAAATGCTACTCAGAAGAAGTACCATCATCGTCTAGGGTGAGGTGGTTATGGCACGGTAATTCCCAAATGGAAGAAGATGGAACAAGACCTGATCGATCGAGGTATCGTACCAGCAACTATTGAATGGCCTGAACGATCAAAAAATTGGTATTACACTCATGGAGGCTCCCTGAGCCAAGAGGATGGGACGTTAATATTCAATGAGACAATACGTCAGAAGGCCGAAAGGCTTATCAAGAACATTGAAGATTCTAAGGCTGGGAGGTTGAAGGTGGACCGAGAGAATGATGAGCTCACATTAACCCTCGATAATCCTGAACACCTAGGACGTTGCTGAGGGTTCGGGGTCATTCTGTGGAAGTTTGCTTTCCGAGGTGACAGCGCATCGTACAGAAGCCACAAGCGAAGAAAGGAACAGATCGAGAAGAGCTAGCGGCAGATGAGATGCTAGAATCCAAAGGGCATTCACAAGAAGTAAGAATGTTGGAGGAAATCAATCGTCGAGTGGCCCACGCAGTTGCAGAGTTGGCCCAATCTGGAGCATTGCCAAATCCAAACTTTGCCAGCCCTTCTCAACGCCTCTTGAGTAGTTGTGCTTCTACAGGGCTCCCCGATGCGCAAACGCCTAGATTACCCATGGATGAGCAACGGTTCGCTGTGGACGTCATCATGCAATGCACCTCATGTGAGCTGCATACACCGGTCGGCAACCTCACTATTAAGGTATACGTATACATAATATTTATGCAATCTTCTCAATTGATCCACGCCTCAGGATCGGAGTTTAATAACTTGTTTACTTCTGCTATATGTACAGGTGGCGTACGAGAGTGCGTTACCAATCCTGGCAGGGCAGACAAGCCATGGCATGGAGATTCCACCTGGCTACACTAGCGTCGGCGTAGAACAGCTTGTTGATAGCTAATATGAAGGCCTATAGCTCGACCTCCCGGGAGGTGACGGGGAAAGGACACTAGGAGATGCGCTTCATGGGATCATTATATGGTGCAAACGCTACATCATCATTCCCGGCATGGAGGCATCTCCTCAGAGCTCAAGACCGCTCCCTGCAGATCCCTAGCAGCGACCTTCTCCTCAAAGCTCAAGACCGTCATCTCCTGCACAACCTGCTCTAGGACCGTCACTTCCTGCTCGATCAAGGTCTCCATCTCTGCCACATCCTGGCGGTGGGAGCGACGACAACAATAACAACACCCCTCCCCGATCACCGTCGCCGGGACTAAGAGCAGCCCCGATGAAGGAACCTGCAGCACCACTTAAGAAGTCGCGACCACCACCTCCCAAGCCGAGACAGAGAAAGAAGAAAAGAAAGGAGCCTGAAGTGACTCATAAGGAGCGCTCGGAGGCAATGACTCATGCGGAATAGTGGGCCGAAATCCAAGCAGAGGCTAGTGAGTGGTTCAAGAAACAAGCTGAAGAAAGCAAAGCAAGGGAGATGGAGCCACCGCTAGTAATCGAAGAGATTTAAATTTTTTTATCAGGATGGAAGAAGGAGTCAAGAAGAGGATACCACTACTATCAAACTACGAACGGGCTTTAGTCAAGGCTGATGAGAGGGACAGAAGGAAAGGAAAGTCATCTTCCAGTGGTGTTGTCCCTGACCTTGGGCATCTACCAGAAAAAGACGTTCAAAAGATAGCAGCAATGCCCTTGGATCAACAAGCACAAATATTGAAATTCATGGAAGAAACAGGTATGGGACTTGATGAATGTTTAGGGCAAGTTGAGCCGCCAGCTGCACTGCTAGTTGAACTGAGATGGACCTTTGAGCTAGGCAAGTCTCTAGTAAGGCCTGAGTTGGTACGGAAGCTATCAACAAAGATGTACGAATTCCATCAATGGTACATGAAGGTGTCCGCCGACTCGATTGAGATGTTTGGCCTTAAGGTAAAACCGATAGATTTTTATGATGAAGGCGAGAAAATTCTGTGGCCAGAATTCAAGGATATATATGAAGTGTACCATCATGATGCCCTGGACGTCTCTCTGATTAGCGCCTGGGTTCTGTAAGTATCCGTTTATCTACATGTAAATTTTGGCTCATATCATTATTTTTTTTGCGTGCGTCACCGTACTAATTTCGTCTTCCATTTTATGTAGGTTGCTAATTCAGACGTGCCGACAAGAAGCGTACCTACATATTGGCTTCATGGATCCATTCGTAGTTAACCAAAAACAGATACAGGTATCGTCGGAAAAAATCTTGGTGGAAGTATACAACTTCCTAGACAAACAAAAATTCAAGGATTTCATACTACTTCCATACAACTTCAAGTACGTGTGTGTATAGTATCTACTTTCATTTTTCTTTTTCCTTACCTGATTAATGTTAGTTAGCTCTAATATGTATGAACATTTACGTACGCAGCTTCCACTGGATCCTCATTATAATTGAGCCTCAAAGAAGCCACGTCACTGTCTTCGATTCGTTAAGGAAAGATTCGGTGGAGTACCAAGACATGCAAGACATGTTAGGCTTGTCATAATTTTGGACCCTTATCTCTATGCAAAAGTTTGTTTCCTAAATTTTATCCTAGTTACATTATATCATTCATTATTCTAATCCGCAGCGCATGGAAACAATTCATGAGGACACACAAAGGTCCATTCAAAGAAAAACTTACATGGAACACAGACTTCCCGATACGTATGAAGTCTGCACATTTTGTACATTGTATAACACATGTATCTCATAGCTTATTTTTTTCCCGACTAAAGTGCTTAAGACAGAAACCCAGGAATAATCTATGTGGCTACTACATCTGTGAGCACATGCACAGTTTTATGGGACCCAAGGGACTAAAGATGACGCCGCACAACTTTAAAGTATGTAAAATAAAATTATTAATAGTTAATTATTTTCTACCTCCTTATATTTAATTGTTCGTGTAACATTCACATATTTCCAAAATATATGTTAAATATTCAACAAGGACTCTTGAAGAAGGAAAGAGTAGCGGCAATATGTGAAGGTCTCATTGGATTCCTAATGGACGAGGTGGTAAATCCACAAGGAGAATTTTATTATGATGGACAAAATTTAGACGCTCCAAGCAACACCTCGACAAGAAAATTGTAGATATATAGTTTGATTTGTATATATATAATACGCGCTAAGATCGATTTGTATAGTACGCTAAGAATTGTATATATATACTAAGAATTGTGTGTATATGTGTATAGTAATTGTATAATTACTAATTTCATTCGTTTAAATACTAGTTGATTTCATTATAAAAAAGTCTCAACTACTAAAGGTTAACAAAAGGGCTGGGTACGTACGTGATGCATGAAATTACAGGCGCCATGCGGCGCCTGCATGGCGCGCGCCTGAAATTTAAGTAGGACTTTAGTCCCAGTTAGGAAACCCAACCGGGAGTAAAGGGTGGCTTTACTCCCGGTAGAAGGATCTGGGACTAAAGACACCCCTTTTGTCTCGATTGGTTTATCCCGGATGGATTTTCAGAAGATATGCACCCTACCAACCGGGACTAAATGCGAGTTCTCTACTATTGAAATGATTCACTGGATACCCAAGATCACATATGGTCCAAAAACATCCAGAGTTTACATGTAAATTCCTTGAAAAATCGAACTCAAATTTGCCCACTTATCACTGATTTCAGACTTAAAATGCTTCTGTCTTGAATTTGACCAAGTTGACCTTAGTTAACCCATCTGAATTTGAATTTGAAATGCTTCTGTCTTGAATTTGATCTCAAACTTGATTCCATTGAATTCTAAACACTTTCAACTCATGATTCCAATTTTTGTCATTTTTTTCAAATTTGGATCATTTATTTGAATTTTTGGTTAAATTTGGCTCAAATTTGAACTTAACTCATTAACCTCTTTTTAAGCCAAATCTTTTCATTAACCTAATGATGATCTCCTTTGGGTCTTAAACACACTTGGTGTTACAGCCGGCGCAGACACCGAAATCAATTTCATTTTCTAAAAAAAAATTCGGATGGGCCAAAAAATATTAGGTTAATAAGGAACAACTATTGGAAGACTGCTACATCAGTTGTTTTCCAAATAATTTAGATTTTTCAGGAAAGACCGACTACCGCAGATGCTCTAGCTGCACGCGCGCACGACCCAAAACAAGTTATCTTTGCTCTATCTGGCCAATCACCGGTGTTACTTTTCTAGACCTCTGGCGCTCAACTGTTAATGTGGAACTACGTGCAAACAAAAACTTGAGAAATAAAAACATGTAGTTCGCTAACGAAGTATCAAAATTAAATTCCAATTGCATTATTGTATTTCAATATGTATTTCCCTTTGGACACTGTGATACCCAAAGGATTTACATTGGCTCTGCAATGCATTCAGGATCTTTTTTTTCACCCGCCTACAGCCCCACCACCTTTTTTTTTTTTTTGCTTATCACCGCCCGGCGGCGATGATCTCTTCTGTAGTAGTGATTTATTTTACTATGTTTTCTAATTGTGTACGGAAAGGAGGAGGCCTTTAGGCTAAATTCATCCTCTAGGCATCTTGAACAATCAGATTCGATTATTCCTGCCTAAAGATATACTAGATTCCTGCATGCAAAAATTGAGGTGGACGAGGAAAATGTCATCTCGGTGGGAGACAAAACCATTGGTAAACTATATATAGGTACAGGCATAAAGATATCGATACACAAGTGCACCTATGCTCCTTTTGTCTCGATTATTCGCCAGGCATCATGCAGTTTCTAGTTATCCCTAAACAAGATGCTTGCAGAGAGGGAGACATATGAAGACATCACATGGTTCTCATCGATGTAAGCGATGTAAGCGATGCACACGGCCGCTAAATTGCACAAATGAAGACATCACATGGTTCTCATCGACACGAGAAATCAAGCTGCATGCCATAGATATACATATTCGTGCTTGTATATATAGAGCACCCTATCAGTGCAATACATAATCATAAGCGCAGTAGTGCAGCCAGCTCCTGATTCAACTTTGCCCTTTCGTGCTTGTTTGCAGGTGTTTCCCCTTACTGTTGATTAATTGCATATGTTATATATTAACCTCATAATAGTGCTTTCCGATCAAGCACCTTTTTTGCTCGTTTACTTGGTATACTTTCATCATGTACGATGTTAGCATAGTTCCGAAACCTATGTATGAAGTTAATGCCAACATTTTTTTAGGAGAAGAATTGAATCCTGTCTCTACTGATCTCTGCTGCATGTGTTGTTCAATTGCTTTTACTCTTGTTAATTCGCAGCGGATTCGGGAGAGCTATGTCGGGTATTCCAGAGCGGCAATCGTGGCCAGACTTGTTACACAAGCTTTGTGATGATGCCGATAAAGTTATCCAACAGGATCGACCGGACCTGCGTGTCGTTAACATGATAGTGGGTTCTGATCCGGAGCCACCAATTGAAGAGCTTGACCGCGTCATCGTCTGGTGCTCCATTGACGTTGGTTTCAACTTCATCGTAGACCGGGTCCCGACCCAGGGGTAGCCTGTGATTCTGGCTCTTCATCTCTACTGGATACAAAGCTTCAATAAACTAAATAATGCGAACGAGTTCGATACGAACCGCGCCATACATTCAAGCACTTCTAGTATATCCATTATCTAGATCTGCTTGCATGCTTTGATACTGCTTCCATCATACTTTGATTGTTGTATCAAATTAATAAATGGAATAATATATTGCGTGTTCTATAATATAATTTGCTACCCTCCGTACTTTCTATCTGAAAAAAAGTTCATTTTACTACCTTTACCTATCTCCTATCTGCTTTGTCCATCTAACACCCTCAACAAACTTTAAGCTTGATTTACTTTGTTAAACTATTTCAATTGGTCCAAATCTACCCCTAATGAGATTTGGGCCTGTTCGCTTCAGCTTATAAGCCGGCCTTTTTAAGTCTCCGCATACAAGCTGAATTTCAAATCAAAAATTTGTGAGTAGGTAATGAACATGATGACTTCTATTAAAAAATATATTAATATTCTTATGGTTATTTTCATAGGTTTGAAATATTTATTACGAAATTGATCCTACCAGTACAAAACAGCATGAAAAGTAATCGTGAAAATCCCCAATATAATTTTCTATTATTAGGCATCATGTTATAAGTCATCCGGTAAAATTTGAACTTAAAACTCAACTTGTACATGGAGAAATAAAAAAGAAAATCTTATTAGGGGTAGCTTGGACAGCCTAAAATAGTTGAGGGGAGTAAATCAAGCTGATTTTTTTTTGTCAGGGGATTAAACACACAAAGTGGATAGGTGGATATAATAAAATGGAGACCTTTTCCTTTCTAGGTTTATGCTAGAGGCACACATATGGACATTATTTATTTTGATTTTCAGGTGACTGTAATACTCAATTTTGCTTCTAGACAAGTAAGGCAAATGTACTATCTTTTGCCCGGTGGTGTGTATTATCTCTTTTGCTGCAATCTTTATTATTTTCGCTTTGTTGACACTTGAAAAACAAGATTTGTCACCTCATTGGGGGTGATCATGTGATCGTGTAACGTGACAGTCGAGTTAGCAAGTATTTTGAATATTCAATTCGGCTGATCAGTTTCGCAGGGTTGGGACAAGCCCTGATTACTTAGCTCGGCCATGCATTAGTTTAAGATATGGGGCCGATAATGATCAGTTTAACCAAAACAGTGGCCAGAGAACCTAAAAAACTTGCAGGTCACTTGGACACAATACTAATGTCGATAAAGATATTTGGCTAGTCTCAGTGCATGTTTAATAGAGGTTTCAAATTTTATAATGTGCATTAAATAGGTTTCCGACTTAGCTTGTCTCTTGCATGTACTGCCCATGAAACACCAAAATTAAACAATGTATTGTATGTGCTCTTTCATCCATCAACCAAATGTGTGCTTATATGGTGTTTTCGGAAACAAAAAATGAAACCTCACGTTGGGAATAGCCAAAGAATCAACATCCTATTTAATTGATTGGCTATAATCTCCATCCTAAAACATAGCTACATTCAGGATTTAAAATTTATCCCAAATATAGAGGTTTGGAGTTCCAACAGCTGATATGATAGGTGAACGATCTAAAATACCCTTCGTGTAGCTGTGTGTACACATTTCTTTTTTTACTCCCTCTATTTTTATTTACAAGGCGCACACGCGTATTAAGATTCAAACTTTGCAATGTTTGGCACTAATATTTTTTTTATTTTTATAATGTAAACTTTATATGGTTGGATTCGTAATCAAATATTCTCTACAATGTTTATAAGTTTATAGACATAAACAATGTACCATAAGATAAATGAATGGTCAAAGTGTTATTTGGAAGATCGTGCCAAATTATACTATGCCTTATAAATATAGATGGAGGGAGCAATCGTAGAGACATGAAAATTCTATGTATAGCAGCGATTACACATTCTGTGCATGGTATCTAAAGCAAGATCTGTGCGTGGCAAGCAAATGATATATTGGTAGGCATTGACGTGCGTATGCCGTATGAACAGATTTTATGAAGGGCATACTTGACCTTTACTACTCTGTTTAATATTTCTTAAAATTTGAAATGTAGCTACTTCCTCCTTCCAAAATTTTAGCTATGCATTTAGGTATACGCTCTGTATAGATTCATACCAAAATCTACGACCTTAGAAAACCAAAACAACCTATAATTTACAGTGGAAAAAGTATATTTTAAGGTGGAGGCAGTAACGAATGTATTGTTCATGGTTGATTAGTTCAATTAGAAACACGAGAGAGAGATTTTCAACCGTGAAACCCAGCTGGTTCGCCTTCTTGTGCGGAGCTGATGCAAATCCAGAGAGTATGCACCTAAATTAGACACATTTTGAATGGGCCACCTAAATTATTACTAGCTACATGGCTGTAATTCGACATCATGGATGGATCCATCCATGGATATGGCAAAAGCAATGTTCGTTCATAGCTGCAATTTGACATCATGGATGGATCCATCCATGGATATGACAAAATCAATGTTCGTGCAAATCCAGAGAGTACGCGCAATCCTTTCAGTTTGGATACCGTGCATTCTATACTATTTTTAATTAGGGTGTGTCTAGATAACTCTCGATAACTTTCATTCTCCATAGACGTACAGAACTACCATCTCTAGCTTA
>NC_028457.1:12184401-12196066 GCF_000263155.2 Setaria italica | reverse complement strand
TCGATCTAAAGGGGGTTGGTGTTTACAATCAGGACTAAGGGCTCCTTTGGTAGAGCTCGAAAAACGGCTCCAGGAGTCGTTTTTGGTGGAGCTGAGCCAAAGGGCTTAAATGGAAACAGCTCCAAGGGAGGAGCCAGGTGGAGCGGAGCCGTTTTTGCATGCGCGACATGGAGCTGGTTTTTTCGGCTCCTTGCGGCTCCGTCCCGCACACCAGCGCACCTGTTACCTATTTGCCCCTCGAGTTTGCCAAATTTATAGCAAAATTGCCACCGCACGACAGGCAGAAGCGCATCGCTCCGTGCCGCTCCCTCTGTCGCACCCCATCCTCGCGTGCGCTCCCTCTCTCCTCGCGCTCGCAGGCACAAGACGGCGGCCTCGCCCGCAGCGGAGCGGCAGCGGGGGATCCGGCGCCTCCTCCTGCACCCCCAGCGGCGGATGGTTTTGGTTGCTGCGGCAACCTTTTTGTCTTCAGCTACTCTTTCGAAGGTCTTTTTGGTTTCAGGGTAAAAGTCGGTTGCATGGTCTAGTTGCTTGCCATGGAAAGTGCAGTAAAACATTTGAGGTTGGTTGTTCTAGTTATGCGGTCTCGGAGGCCCTTTGCCTCGGCCTCTTCCCCTTCCAGCGTAACCGCCCCTCTATCCATTGCCATAATTTTGTGTTTGTTGCTGCTGAGGCTGCCTGTTATGACTTGGTTTTGTTGTTGTGAGGATTGAGCACCCTCTATTGGTAGGACATGTTGAGCTAGGTATGGGTGCTGATATGGCACGTAGTTGTACCTCGAGGCTTGCCAAGTTTGGTCTCTTTCGGTTTGCCTTTGGCAGTTTCTTTCCATCACTCTTTTTCTGTGATCCTCATCTAACCGGCAATACCTTTCCAACACAGCGAACAAAGCTTCCATGGTTTTTGGCTTCTCTCTTGTTAGATGCGAGGCTGTTGGGCCTAGTGCTAGCCCTTGGATGCAGGCTGCTATGGCCACACTTTCATCCACATCTAGAGTTTGCAACTTTAACTGCACAAATCTTTTGACATAGCTAGCCAGGGGCTCTTTGTCTTTGTGGATGCAATGAAATAGGTCACTTGGGTCTGAAGCTGCCTGATGGAAAGCTTGGAAATTTTGTATCAGCTTGGTTTTGAGGTCTATCCAGCTGTACACTAATTGTGGTGGAAGTAGCAAGTACGAGTTCAACGCTGCTCCTTCGCAGGCTATGATTAGAGACTTGGCTAAAACCACATCATCTCCTCCTGCAGATGCTACTGCAACCTCGTAGCTCATTAGGAACTAGTGAGGGTCATTTTGCCCATTGAATTTTGGCAACATGACTGCCTTGTAAGTTGTAGGGCATGAAGCTGTTTGCAAGCCCAAGGATAATGGAGAGTTTTTGTCAACTGTTACATAGGTATTCATCATTGTTGGGGTGTTGTGCCCAACGAGGTTGGGATTTGCGTGTGGGATACATGTGTCGTTCATGACATGTTGTCCTGGAAGTGGCGGTTGTGGTGGCATGGTGTGCAGGTATTGCAGCTCATCCAGCTCTTCTTGCAATTCTACTAGCTATTCTCTTGCTTCATTTAATTTTGCTATTTTGCTGGCTGTTAGTCATTGTGCCTGTAGCTCTTGAGCGAATCTTTCTTTTTCTTTTTTTAGCGTCTTTGGCATCAAGGCTAACTCTCTCTCCGTCTCCCCAAGTGGATCATTTTGTGTGCACATTTCTGGTTGTACTTGGCCCAAGGTCGCCACCTTAGCTCTTTTTTTCTCACTTCTTGTTCTTAAGCTGGCTTCAATTCTTTTTAGTTTTTCCAGAGTGTTCATGTTGTCTTGATCAATAGGAACGAGCTGTCTCTCTTGCTCTCTTTTACCCTCAGTCATCTTCTTCTTCTTTTGTGGTGGCATTGTGGGTTGTTTTGTGGCTGAGAACACGGTGGGCGCCCTGTTGGTCTCAAAGGGATTCGAGCACAACAGATGGAATGGGAAAAACACTTGTAATCTCTTGAAAACCATGAGTCTTCTCTTACAATTGGGTAGGGCTCCCCTTTTATAGTGACCCGTGAGAAGCTTTATATCCCGAAAATATCATTTCTCACCTACTACATTCCTAGGATATGTCGTACATGATGGTCATTGGGGTAACGTGTACAAATTGAATTCTTCTACGTAGTCACGCTTCTCACGGCTTCATGTAGTCACGCTTCTCACACCATCATGTAGTCAAGCTTCTCACGCCTTCATGTCCTTAACCTCCGGACTTCTTCTCTGTGCCAAATTAAATCTTCAGCTTCGCACCCTTAGCCTTGTACTGACCGAGCTCCTTAACCTCATGCCTTCGACCTCGAGCTCGAGATTGATGTCCAACCTCGTGGCGTCTAGTTCAGTTCCGATCTTGAGTAAAAAGCAGAGTCAAAAGCTTGGTATTCAAGACTAGCTTCGAACACTTGAGGGTAAGTTAATTTATAAATTAGCCACCAGCCAATAACTGTTAGCTTCGAAGTCAAGGTAACAAAAAAGTTGCGGGGTTAACCGAGTTTATCCGTTGGTCCAGAACTTGTGAGGTTAACTGAGTTTTATCTGCTGGCCCAAACTTGTGAGGTTAGGAAGTTTCCACCTATGAACGGCACTCGAGGTTGTTCGGTTTTTGGTTGATCCCCAACAGTGAGGTGGCCATCGACGGTGGATGGTGAGGTGGCACAAGGCTGGGATGGCAGTGTGCGAGCCTGGACCGTGCATGGGTGGGCGGCAGCCGCACATTGCCATGACGGCAGCGGGATGAGCCGGGCAGGGGTAGGCAGTGGCCTCCGGGACAGCGGCGCGTGAGCCAGGTGAGGGGCGGGCGGTGGCTCATTGAGGTGAGCACCTGCGAGCTAGTGGGCATCGGACGGCCGAGAGTCCATATCACCTAGGAGATTGGACGGTTGGAGAGAAAAGAAAGAAAGGGAGAAGGAAAGGGAGATGGGTGAATTCCCCTTTGTAAAGGGAAGAGGGAGGAGAAGAAAGGGAATTGAGAAAAAATAAAGGGGAAAGGGAAATGGAAAGGGCATCTGCTGGAGCTAGATTTTCTCCCCTAAATTGCCTTTATTGCTTAAAAGTGGAAAGGGGAAAGGGGATCTGCTGGAGATGCTCTAAAGATCCCCAAAAGATCATCCAAACTCTTCTGCACATAATCATTATTCTTCTTTTGCTCCTTCGTAAATGACTACAAAGTGCACCTGATCCCATCCACTTCTTCTGCAGTAGCATACAAGTACTAACCACTACTTTCATCACTCGTCACCATCTTCTTCTGTTGTGAATTTGGTTCAGGTCTAGCTTTCCCCAATCAGATTCACAAGATTTGTTCTACCGCCACCAAGACAGCAGATTTGGCTCCGGAATTTTACACCAAGACTTGCTTCACAACACTCACCAAAGATCAGTCCATGCCATCGCCTCCATGAATCAAATTCGAGTCAGCTATGTAATTTTACGTGAGGACAAGTGCATGGCAACCCTTGCTGACATGAATCAATCGGCAATTTTGTGGAAAGTTGGGTAGTTTCCTCCAATCCGGGTGAGAGGATGGGATTTAGGTGAGTGGGTCACAACCACCTACCACTGTGCTGATCGGACAGGATTTGAGAAATTGGCTCTGGAATTTGGACAATTTAAGCTAAGGAATGATAGTTTTATATACCAATTGTCAGGATCTGAGTATTCCTGATGGCAATAAGTGTACAAACAACAGAAATCGCACAAACAAAACAACATGATATGCAAGAACAGAAATATTGGATAGAAGAAACTAGATGTATTAACTGAATTGTGGACAAAATTCCGAGGAACCTTGATACAGTAAGCCGACGGTGAGATGACCAAGCTACAACCAAGACTACTTCTATCTAGGGTTTACTCGTTCATGAAGTCGATACCCATCCCTCCCCTGACCAGCGTCTAAATAGCAGATGGCCTGGTCAAACTCATTGCAAAAGAAGATTAAGCTTAAACACCATTTAATGTCCCACAGTATTTAATTAAAGTACAAAACAACACTCTTATTGATCCCAGCCGAGGAGCGCCAGATGGATGGCTTCAATAGAACTCGACGACTCGTTGTCATCGGCACTGACTTGTTCTGCTTGGTTAACTCTGATGAAACTGAATAGAAACACCTTCAACTGCCTGTTGTTGCCTGACACTGCACGCCAGCACCCGCCTCAAAAGGAGCCTCCAGGCGGAGCTGCTGATACCAACTCTTCATTTATCTGCCACTCAAAAAAAAAAAACTCTCCCTCTATCTGAGGAGAGTTGGGAGCATGTATTGGGATGGGCTAGTTGTCCATTGAGAGGGACAAATTCACTTGGGAGCTACATCAACACGATATGGTTTCGGTCCGATCTATGTATCAATATTTGATAAACCAGGTATCTCTTTCACCAAATTTTTTTGGAAGCCTAAAATACCTTTGAAAATAAAATTTTCCCTTTGGTTCCTCCAGGAGGGTATTATATTAACAAAGGATAATTAGACCAAGAGAAACTGGATTAGTTGTAATACCTCAACCCAATATATCATAGCAGTTGAAGTGTGGTTGTAGCTTGTGGGTTTCGTATCACCTCGGAAGTTTAGGGGGGTAAGGGCTAGCTTATAATCCTTATCGTTTCAAACGTATATAGCACCTCCGAGTTAACCCTTTTGCATGAAGCGAGGACAAAAGTGTAAGAGAGGTGCTATGTGTATGCGGGTCCGTTCCACATGAGAAGCTAAGCCGTAAGCAAATTTGGAGTGGGGTGTTACGCTTGTAGTAAATAATGTTGTATTTGTGATAGTAATGAGACAATTAAGCATCTCTTTTTTGATTGTCATCATGCAAAAATTACATGGAAAATTGTTTATATTGCTACCAGGTTAACCCCACCTAGGTCATATAATTATATGCAACGGAATTGGTTAACGGGCATAGAAAGAAGATAAGAAATTTGATCTTTGTGGTGGTTGCAGCTATTATGTGGGCTATGTGGTGTACTCGTAATGATATAATTTTTGAGAAAAAAAGTTCATCTGATGTATGGGAGCAATTTCAGGGGAGCTTATTGGCTGTGGTTCTCATCCATGTTGCATCCTAAAGACACAAGGCAATCGATGTGTGCGGTAAGCAAAATGATGGAAGTTGTCGCTTTGGATATCTTCGTCAAGATTGGATGGAATAGCAATAATGTAATTCGTTTACGATTATTCCTTTATTTTGGTGACACTATTAGAGAAAACACCTCTACTACTGATAGGGAACCCCACTCTAGTACCGGTTGTGCAGTCGGTACTGGCAATTCCGTACTAGGGGGGGTCCTTTAGTACCAGTTGGGATAATCGGTACTAAAGGGTATTAAAAAATTAAAAAAATAAAATCCCCCTGCCGGCCCCGCCCACCGCTTCTGTCCACCTCCGCTCGGCCCCGCTGCCCCTCCGCCCGAGCCCCCCGCCACCGCCCGAGACTACTCCCTCCCGCCGCCGCCCGCCACGCCATCCCATCACCGCAGCCACCAATGCCGCCGCCGCATCCACCAGCACCATCGCCGCCCACCGCACCCTCCCATCGCCGTAGCCACCAGCGCCGCTGCCACCCGCCAGCCTGTGCATTGCCGCCGCTCCTCACAACCACGAGTGAGGGGCGAGCGAAGAGGAGATAGGGAGGGGACCAGGGAGAAGGAGCTCCGGGGAGAGCAGAGGGAGAGGGAGAGGGAGGGAGGAGAGGGAAAGTGAGAGGGAAATGGGACCACCGGGGAGAGGATAAAGCTGTGCGCGCGGATTGATGGACAAGTCCATGCGGTGCGAAACCTCTAGTACCGGATGTAGGTTTCACCTAGTACTTTAGTACCGGGTGGAGCCTCCACCCGGTACTCCCGGTACTAATGTGCCTTAGGGCCTTTAGTACCGGATGGAGTCCCCACCCGGTACTAAAGGGGGTCACGGGGGCCTCCTCAGGGACTATCCCTTAGGTCCGTAGTACCGGGCCCAAATTGAACTGGTACTGAGGCCGTGGACGAGAGCTCATTTTTCTAGTGTGAACTTTTTTGTTTCTAGTGATCAGCATTGTGGCTGGTTTTTGCTGTAGGAACTTAGCTGTGTGCGATCTCAAAGGCTGAAAAAAATTCCATTTTTTTAAAACAAATTTGGATGTGCCAAAAAGTATTAGGGAAAGGAACAACTATAGGAAGACTGCTACACTGATACAGCACTTATTTTCCTAATAATGGTAAAATTTTTAGGAAAGAGCGACTACCGGAGATGCTCTACTTGCACGTGTGCACCACCGAAAAGGAGTTATCCACCTTTGGTCTTTCTGGCCAATCACCGGTGTTACTTTTCTAGACCTGTTGCGCTCAACTGTTGACGTGGAACTATATGCAAAGAAAAACATGAAAAATAAAAAATATGTAGTTCGCAAACCAAATATCAAAATTAAATTCCAATTCCATCATTATATTTCAATATGAATTTCCTTGTGGATACTATGATACCAAAAGGAAAATTCTAATTTCCAGTGGTGGGTATTTACATTTCCTCTGCCATGCATTCACGGAAGCAAGACGCTTGAGCGGAAGAGGGTCAACATGGAAATCAGCTACCTGCCTTTGTGCACGATAAATCTGAACTTCATTTGGATGTCCATGGTGGCGGTAGCTGCTCTGTTTTTAGTGTCGTCCAGCAGGAGGAAGAGGGACATGAACTTGGTGGCGCATGTGACCTGAACTTCCAACGTTGGCCAGCTTCTTAGGGCGTCATTAGTTTAATTTCTTGCTGGCCTAGCTTGCCTCGCCTAGCTGAGCAAGGTCAGTCTTGCCAAGTCCAGAGAGCCAATATGCCTCGCCAAAGCTTGTGACCAAAAAGCTGCAAAGCACAGATCTTGAAGTAAGCTTGCTGCACATCCAAAGGCCTTGCTCATGCGAACTTTATTGCCTAGCTCAGTAATGCAGTAACTAGTAAAAGATCCAAACACGCCCCTAGTCTCTAAGTAGGAGCCGATGGTCATCACTAACATCTAGTTGACATGCTAGATTTATCGCAAAACGACACTAGGACCTAAGCGTTTCTTAGAGCTAGCGATGGAAATGGTAAGAATCAGGTAGGAAACTTTACCAATTTTTGTTTGAGAGAGGAATACGGAAACTTCTGACTGTTTCGATTTATTTCCCATGCAGTGTATGTTTTCTAATTGTGTACGGAAAGGAGGAGGAGGCCTTTAGACTAGATTCATCCTCTAGCCATCTTGAACCATCAGATTCGATTATTCCTGCATAAAGATATACTAGATTCCTGCATGCACAAATTGAGGTGGACGAGGAAAACCATTGGTAACCTATATATACGTCCAGGCATAAAGATATAGATACACAAGTGCAGGTATGTGCTCCTTTTGTGTCGATTATTCGCCAGGCATCATGCAGTTTCTAGTTATCCCTAAATTAAACAAGATGCTTGGAGACAGAGAGACATACGTTATCGATGTAAGCGATGCACACGGCCGCTAAATTGCACAAATGAATACATCGCATGGTTCCCATCGACACGAGAAAGCAAGGTGCATGCCATAGATATGCATATTCGTGCTTGTATATATAGAGCACCCTATCAGTGCAATACATAATCATAAACGCAGTAGCGCAGCCAGCTCCTGATTCAACTTTGCCCTTTCTTCTCCCTGTACACTGCAGGCTCGTTTGCAGGTGTTTCCCCTTACGGTTGATTGCATATGTTATATATTAACCTCATAATAGTGCTTTCCGATCAAGCACCTTTTTTGCTCGTTTACTTGGTATACTTTCATCATCTACGATGTTAGCATAGTTCCGAAACCTATATATGGAGTTAATGCCAACACTTTTTAAGGACAAGATCAATTGAATCCTGTCTCTACTGATCTCTGCTGCATGTGTTGTTCAATTGCTTTTACTCTTGTTAATTCGCAGCGGATTCGGGAGAGCTATGTCGGGTATTCCAGAGCGGCAATCGTGGCCAGACTTGTTACACAAGCTTTGTGATGATGCCGATAAAGTTATCCAACAGGATCGACCGGACCTGCGTGTCCTTAACATGATAGTGGGTGTTGATCCGGAGCCACCAATTGAAGAGCTTGACCGCGTCATCGTCTGGTGCTTCGTTGACGTTGGTTTCAACTTCATCGTAGACCGGGTCCCGACCCAGGGGTAGCCTGTGATTCTGGCTCTTCATCTCTACTGGATACAAAGCTTCAATAAACTAAATAATGCGAACGAGTTCGATACGAACCGCGCCATGCATTCAAGCACTTCTAGTATATCCATTATCTAGATCTGCTTGCATGCTTTGATACTGCTTCCATCATACTTTGATTGTTGTATCAAATTAATAAATGGAATAATATATTGCATGTTCTATAATATAATTTGCTACCCTCCGTACTTTCTATCTGAAAAAAAGTTCATTTTACTACCTTTACCTATCTCCTATCTGCTTTGTCCATCTAACACCCTCAACAAACTTTAAGCTTGATTTACTTTGTTAAACTATTTCAATTGGTCCAAATCTACCCCTAATGAGATTTGGGCCTGTTCGCTTCAGCTTATAAGCCGGCCTTTTTAAGTCTCCGCATACAAGCTGAATTTCAAATCAAAAATTTGTGAGTAGGTAATGAACATGATGACTTCTATTAAAAAATATATTAATATTCTTATGGTTATTTTCATAGGTTTGAAATATTTATTACGAAATTGATCCTACCAGTACAAAACAGCATGAAAAGTAATCGTGAAAATCCCCAATATAATTTTCTATTATTAGGCATCATGTTATAAGTCATCCGGTAAAATTTGAACTTAAAACTCAACTTGTACATGGAGAAATAAAAAAGAAAATCTTATTAGGGGTAGCTTGGACAGCCTAAAATAGTTGAGGGGAGTAAATCAAGCTGATTTTTTTTTGTCAGGGGATTAAACACACAAAGTGGATAGGTGGATATAATAAAATGGAGACCTTTTCCTTTCTAGGTTTATGCTAGAGGCACACATATGGACATTATTTATTTTGATTTTCAGGTGACTGTAATACTCAATTTTGCTTCTAGACAAGTAAGGCAAATGTACTATCTTTTGCCCGGTGGTGTGTATTATCTCTTTTGCTGCAATCTTTATTATTTTCGCTTTGTTGACACTTGAAAAACAAGATTTGTCACCTCATTGGGGGTGATCGTGTGATCGTGTAACGTGACAGTCGAGTTAGCAAGTATTTTGAATATTCAATTCGGCTGATCAGTTTCGCAGGGTTGGGACAAGCCCTGATTACTTAGCTCGGCCATGCATTAGTTTAAGATATGGGGCCGATAATGATCAGTTTAACCAAAACAGTGGCCAGAGAACCTAAAAAACTTGCAGGTCACTTGGACACAATACTAATGTCGATAAAGATATTTGGCTAGTCTCAGTGCATGTTTAATAGAGGTTTCAAATTTTATAATGTGCATTAAATAGGGGGTCATGTAAGTATTTTTTTATGATATGGCAATGGATGAACAAGAAGAGAGATGAAAGGAGTTTCATATAAATAAAACCATGTGTGCCGCGTTAGAATAAAAAATAAACCATGGACACATCAGTTTCCGACTTAGCTTGTCTCTTGCATGTACTGCCCATGAAACACCAAAATTAAACAATGTATTGTATGTGCTCTTTCATCCATCAACCAAATGTGTGCTTATATGGTGTTTTCGGAAACAAAAAATGAAACCTCACGTTGGGAATAGCCAAAGAATCAACATCCTATTTAATTGATTGGCTATAATCTCCATCCTAAAACATAGCTACATTCAGGATTTAAAATTTATCCCAAATATAGAGGTTTGGAGTTCCAACAGCTGATATGATAGGTGAACGATCTAAAATACCCTTCGTGTAGCTGTGTGTACACATTTCTTTTTTTACTCCCTTTATTTTTATTTACAAGGCGCACACGCGTATTAAGATTCAAACTTTGCAATGTTTGGCACTAATATTTTTTTATTTTTATAATGTAAACTTTATATGGTTGGATTCGTAATCAAATATTCTCTACAATGTTTATAAGTTTATAGACATAAACAATGTACCATAAGATAAATGAATGGTCAAAGTGTTATTTGGAAGACCGTGCCAAATCATACTATGCCTTATAAATATAGATGGAGGGAGCAATCGTAGAGACATGAAAATTCTATGTATAGCAGCGATTACACATACTGTGCATGGTATCTAAAGCAAGATCTGTGCGTGGCAAGCAAATGATATATTGGTAGGCATTGACGTGCGTATGCCGTATGAACAGATTTTATGAAGGGCATACTTGACCTTTACTACTCTGTTTAATATTTCTTAAAATTTGAAATGTAGCTACTTCCTCCTTCCAAAATTTTAGCTATGCATTTAGATATACGCTCTGTATAGATTCATAGCAAAATCTACGACTTTAGAAAACCAAAACAACCTATAATTTACAGTGGAAAAAGTATATTTTAAGGTGGAGGCAGTAACGAATGTATTGTTCATGGTTGATTAGTTCAATTAGAAACACGAGAGAGAGATTTTCAACCGTGAAACCCAGCTGGTTCGCCTTCTTGTGCGGAGCTGATGCAAATCGAGAGAGTATGCACCTAAATTAGACACATTTTGAATGGGCCACCTAAATTATTACTAGCTACATGGCTGTAATTCGACATCATGGATGGATCCATCCATGGATATGGCAAAAGCAATGTTCGTTCATAGCTGTAATTTGACATCATGGATGGATCCATCCATGGATATGACAAAATCAATGTTCGTGCAAATCCAGAGAGTACGCGCAATCCTTTCAGTTTGGATATGCCGTGCATTCTATACTATTTTTAATTAGGGTGTGTCTAGATAACTCTCGATAACTTTCATTCTCCATAGACGTACAGAACTACCATCTCTAGCTTATGTCCACATCTTTTTAAATCAGGTCCTTTCCTTGATTAAAGTGTATGAGCAGTATTTTTTCTTAAGTGGCTGAGCAACAAAAGTTACTCAAAGGTAGCATTGCTAGCATAGGTTATTTACTAATTTGTTTTGAACCGGTGACAAAGATGTCCTAACAATCAATGTTGGATTGTAAATAAAAGTAAGTTTTCAATCAACTCCTAGACTTCATGCATGAATAAGAAATAACCATTAATTTTGACACATGAAATATGAATTTCTGAAATTAATAGGTTTAGATGCTCCAGGGCTTGCCTTGGGTCACAAAAAATTAGCTTCTTTAGAGCCCCATTCAACATCTCCTCCTACTCCTGTGGTTCTTCAGATAATTACCTGAACTCAACTTCAGGAGCTTCAAATTCTATGATCACATGTGGAAAACGGACCTTTAGTCCCAGTTGGATAGGGTCATAGATTCTGAAAATCCAACCGAGACTAACTATTTGAGACAAAACGGGGGTCTTTTAGTCCCGGGTCATTCACCCAGGACTAAAGATCCCCTTTAGTCTCGATTGGTAAAACCAACCGGGATAAAAGGTTCCAAAAAAAGATAAAAAAAGGTCGCGCTCCGCCCACGCCGGCCCTGCGCTCGGCTGCCCCCACGCATACCTTTGAGAGGGAGAGGGCGAGAGGGAGAGGGAGGGGGCAGCATACCTGTGCCCAGCGTGCCGCGCGTCCCGGCCTGCACCC
>NC_028457.1:12042493-12184063 GCF_000263155.2 Setaria italica | reverse complement strand
GAGGGCCGGGGAGGGACTAGGTGAGGGAGGGGAGGAGGTGGCGACGGATAAGGTAGGCTGGGAGAGAGAAGAGATAAGTGAGATGAGGAAGATAAGGTCGAGGTCAGGGGCCGTGTGCATGGAAATTGTTTGTTTTGTCCTAGTTGGTGGCCAACCGGGACTAAAGGGGGTTGGTGTTTACAATCGGGACTAAAGCTTCTCCCGTCGGTGGCCTTCGGTGGCTCATTTTTGAGCCGGGACTAAAAGCACTTTAGTCCAAAGTGAACAGGGACAAAAGCTCCTGGATGGAAGGTTAGTTCTCTACCAGTGGATATGATGCAAGTCATAGTTAGATTATGCAAAACTTTGGCAAAAACAGACTATACAAATTATCTTCACGATAAAGTAGCAAGCCAGCACTAGTCTTCCTGAAAAAATGTTGACCCTCAAACTATTTATCAAGTAATCTAACCTTAGGCAATTTTTCTTATATATAAAAGCATTAATAATAAATTCTAATCTTAAAACCTAATTCCTATGGATTATGGGGTATTTGTAATTAAGAAAAATTATTCAGAATTTTTGACATTTTCTAAAATATTAATTATTTATTTAAATACCTTAAAAATAAGGCACTAATAAATACCTATTTTTATTACTTTTTCCTAGGGTTTAAGGATTTTAATGCATGAAAGAAAATAAAAATAAACCTAACAAAATTGGTTTCACTATTTTTTGACATTCTTACAAATTGTATAGAATTGAAGATGAAAACTGAATTTAAATCTATTTTCTAAAACACCTAAACTCATTTTCCCCAAAACCCCCTAGAAAAAACTAAATGTACTCACCCCGGCCTTACCACACACACTGACGCGTGGGCTCAGTCAAGCAGGCGGTACCCCCGGTCTTGACCGTGGGTACGCCGATGAGTAACAGCGGTGTCTCACTGCCGGCGAGGATTCCGACGTTGATGACTCCCCAGCTAGACTAGCTACAACCCCACACATGTTCTAGAGAAGTTGTTGGGGGTGGTTTCGCTAGCGAACGGTGACTAATGGCAGCGACGGCGCTAGAGCGGGTGGTGCTAGGGTTAGCGGCAGCGACTGGCTCAACGGTGGTGACTCGACATCAACAAGCGACACCTACGACTTCACCTCGACATAAGACACTCAGTGCACTCCTGAACCCAACCTTCTCATGGTCGGAGCATAGCTCTTTATGATGGCGGCCATGGCGGAGGCATGTGCACGGCGGCGTAGGAGCTACAGCCAACTCGGTCGTGCTCCAAGCCAACGAATAGCACCAACACCATCTTCGGCTCATGAGTGACACACCTAGATGCTCAGATGACCACGACAACCTCGGCAACGCAAAGCTCACCGGCAGCGGCCTTACCAAAAGTAGAGCAGCTGACGGCGCTGGCAAAGATGATGGCGAGAGGGCACTATGGTTGACAGAGCTGGACGATGACTAGTGGAATGGGTCGAGGACTTCCAGGTGAAGGTGATAGTGGGGATTTGATGGTGGTGGCCGGATGGCGGTGGACTGCGTTGGCAACCATGGAGGTGGTGAAAAAATTGCAAGGCAGTGGAAGTATATGTTCAAATTATTTCTTCCTTTGTATAACGCATCAAATTCCTACTACTCCAACATGAAAGCTGAGGACCTACTTTAAATGTTGCAGAACTATGTCGTCTATTCAGATACCAAAGAAGTTATTTTTTGATCAAATTGCGCAAGACCTAGGCCTTTATATATCTAGAACAGATGTGAGAGAAATGAGTCATTCTATCTTTGCTACCTCCATTACTATTATGCCAACGCAACGAACAGCTCCTCCGCATAATAAGAAAGCAACTTACTACAACGATTCCGTAGATACTGTAAGTGGAGCAATAGAATCAGCCTACGATGATGCCATTCACAGTATCACAAGCGAAGGGAAATTAACTTTAATCGATCACAACCACGCCAACATATTGAAGACTCGGAAAGAGAAGGAATCAGCTATATCTTGGGCATGGATTTTTAAGGACACATGTGTCGCTCAGATGAAACGTTTGAAAAAGATAGAAAATCAACATCGCAACTTCATAGCTGAGATCGTAGAGCTATCCGCTGACTACAGCAACGTACTTCCTCTTGCAATTTCTCCAAATACAAGCAATGCTACTGCTTCGAATGCCATCACACTTACATACACAAGAAATACTCCTCCACAATCTACTCTTGAGATGTTTACTGACCTGTTTGTCCATTTAGTCAACAAACACTACTGCTAGATGTGTTTAGTTATTTTAATACTCGCCTTTTATTGTTTGTCCATTTCGTCAACAAACACTACTGCTAGATGTGTTTAGTTATTTTAATACTTGCCTTTTATCACTACTATGTAATTATGTACTATGTTACTATATCACTTATTTTAGTAACAGCTGGTTTACTTTTCCATACAAGCAAAGGCAACGTGAATAAGATTATTATGCAGTTACCCTGCTCGACTCTCATTCCAATCTCTTACCTCCACACTGATGAATATGTAGAATTAATTACGCAACTCCTTCAAAGTTAATGCTATACTATCGCATGCATACATTAATCATCATTATTAAAATCCTAATTTCTACCGTCATGTCAAAATATAAAGACCTAAACATAAGCACATGCAGCTGCCTGATTAGTACCACTAATTTTATTTTTTTTCCAAGACATATCACACTCTTGACGCTAATACATGAACATCAATTCTTTTAATGAAAATTTGGTCAGAAAATTGGCGACGGAGGCGCACCCCAGACTCTAGTCTAGTTAATCACTTGTCCACCACACATGCACGCTGATCATCTTGACGAATATCCAAAAGATCTATTTGGTGCCATTCTCAGATGATTTTGCCTATGGCAGATCCAACGGGGGAACTGTTTGTTCCACTGCTGCAGGAGTAGGGGTGGTAAATGGCCTTTTAATTTAATTTAGCCTAGCAAATTTAAGGATTCGGGTCAATAAAGGCTGGACCATAATATTATATGATTTTGAACTAAAAATAAATAGGTCTGAGTTGAATTGTAAAGGATGCAGGAGGGCTTTGAATTACCACCCTTACACAGGAGGGTACAAGAAAATTATTTCTTCATCTCAATCATGTGAGGATTGGTGGAGCTCAAAATAAATAAAAGAAGTGAAGATTGGTGATTGCGAAAGCCGCGAGAAAAAAAAACAAGATTTGGGAACGGTTATGATGGAGCCACACAGGTTTTGAATGTAAAAATTCAAAAATAAAATGGAGAAGCGGGGGATCTAACCCCGTGCCTCTCACATGCAAAGCGAGTGCTCTACCATTTGAGCTACATCCCCTCCGTGTGTAGTAGTTTGTGATTAGGTGTCTTGATTATTAACATATTTACTAATCTCTTTCCTATAACAAATATGACAGGGCGAATAGAAAACTGACGATGCAGCCTACTTATTTGTGGCTGATCCCTGCAGACAAAATAAAGGAAGAGGAGAAAAGGAAAACAAATGTTTCATCATGCGGCATTCTGAATTGACCATTTCCTCCAAGTCTCGTCAATCAACAGTACAACACACTTCAGAGTTCAGAGACACGAAGAAGTCCATAGACATTGTTGATCCTAATGTATATATTTGTATGCTGGTTGTGTACACCTGCTGCATTCGAAATTACAAGCCCATTCTATAGTCTATATACAAGTTCCTTTGTGCTATACAAAACATGCAGAGGAACTGAGAAGATCTAGAAAAAAAAATAAGAAATTGCAGGTTGCAGATTTAGCTATACAAAAATTACAGCAAAAACGAATTCTATAGAGCAAGGAGGAATGCCTGTCTAGCTATTTTTGTGCACTGTCTTGAGGTACCATGATCTTGAAAGGTCTAAAAGTTTCTCTGATTTCTATGCTAGCTGTAAGGAGGATTACAGTATTTAGTATTGGCGACCCGACAGGATAGAATCACTCCAAGAAAGCATGAAGTCACGCGCAACAGATGGCAAATTTACACAAAAATGTAAATAGTACATTATATTTCTAGCAAGGAGAAATGTTCCCATATTGACATGATCAAGTAAACAGAATTTGATTGACATACCTTGGAGAACCTTACGGGCTAGTGAAGGCATATCTATTTGATCTTCGACCAGTCTTTACACATCAACAAGCTGCGAGAAGAAGAAATGAGTTGCATTCATCCATTGAGCACTATGCAAATATATATATTTTATACGGACACCAACAATTTGCAGGATGATCGAACAATCTATCTATAGTACCTCTTCTACATGCAACTTGGAGTCTTCGGTGAAAGCTAGTATGAGTTGTCTCCTGATCCCAGCATCGATAAGGAACATCCGTGCTCCGTCTTTAATTGTTTCACTGAGATCAAGTTTGCTCTCCAGTTGACGACTTCTCATAGCTTGCCTGTGATAGTTCGCAGGATCAGAAAACTTCTAAGTCGAACAAACATATGCAGGATGGCAAGGCAGTGGTTCTAATACTCACGAACTATTCTTTTTCAGTGCAGGATTGCTGCTCATCTTGGACACATTCTCCTTGGCAAGAACTATAAGGTTTTCTAGTCGTTTCCACTGGAATGCCCCATCTTTGAATAATACCTGCAAAGAAAAAAAGTTCAGGAAATGGTGCTAAAAACTAAAAATGGTATAAAGAATTGTAGAATCTCAGAATTAGATGCATAATAGTGCACTTGAACATGTATCTGAATCTACGCAACTTTTCCTTTTCACAGCAGAAGTTTCATGACTTTTCCTTTACCAATGCTTAATTTGACAAATTGGTTCACATATTCGTTGCATTAATGTCAATACTGTCTAAACAAGTTACCTGAATCAGGCGTTCCCTCATAGCAGGGTTTGGATCTGTCAACAGACGCTTTGCAACATATAGATATGCAACCTAAATATGAAGAAACATGGAGAAAAGGATGTAAGTAAAGACAGATGTAAATTGATGTTTTCATGAGAGCTCAAAGGTGGCACATGACATACCTCAAGAAACTTAAAATCAGGTTTTAGGGTAAATCAAATTCCTTCTTGTGTCAACAACGAACGATAACCAAAGAAAACCTTTCTGGAATGCGGATTGGGTAGTTGTACACGAGCTGATTGAACTTTCCTGTTATTTTGATTTTTTTAATTAGAAAATGAAGTCCCTCAAATATTTTTTAAGATATCTGAACATATAGCATGCTACACACTTAGACTAAGCACTTCACATTAATGGAAGGAAAAAACATTTAGTAAGCATGAATGAGCAACCATGCAGAAATGCATTAAAAGACAATACCGACAACTCATATGACCAAGTGACAAATAAATAAACTGACAACACTTTGAGATTTGAGAAATCAACAATTCGTGTACAGTAAGAAAAGGAAACAAGCAAGCTTCCATTTATCGGCAGTCAATACAATGCTAAGCATATCAATGTAATAGTCACACTCCGGAAATTGAAGTCTGCCAAGCCTTTTCCAGCTGAGTTTTGCTAAATGGCTTCCAGAGCTGGAATAATTGGGGCTACATCTGTTCCACTAGCAAGAAAACCTAGCCTAGTGAAGTCATTTGCCATTTCAGCATAGCCTTCATTAACAGCATGAACAACAACATCTATTAGGGTTTGTTTATTTTACTGCACATAGAACAAACAATTAAAAACAACATATTAACCACTTTTTGTTTCCTTGGATAACGTGCAAATGCAAGACAGTGCAATCATGAGTTCACAACAGAGAAGGAAACCTTTTAATAAAAAGATATTTTGACGCAGCATTATCAGATACAAGGTAGGCTATGTATATATAGACAGATAAAAAGAAACAGCAACAACAATGTAACAAACTTTAAATGCAAAGAATTCTAACCTAGAAAAGAGCATTAAATAGACCTGGCTGAGGACGGCCACATTGCCAAAGTCGACATAAGAAATATGACCATCGCGCATTGCAAAAATGTTTCCAGGATGTGGAT
This sequence comes from Setaria italica, assembly GCF_000263155.2. Taxonomy (NCBI): domain Eukaryota; kingdom Viridiplantae; phylum Streptophyta; class Magnoliopsida; order Poales; family Poaceae; genus Setaria; species Setaria italica. The sequence continues at coordinate 12,178,080 of NC_028457.1, read as the reverse complement.
CTCCATGGAAAAGATCAAATTCAAGCAACTGGCGCAAGGCAGCACTCACTCCGACTGTGAGAAAGCCTTCCACATCAATTCTAGCTTCCTTTATAGCCTGCATGAACGAATTTGGAATTGCTGCTGCAAAACATTCACCATGAACTATTACACAGTTGAAATAAACAAACGACAATATAGACGGTCAAACCTGTGGGTCCGTACATCTAATTCCATCTATCCACTCCATCACCGGAACACGAGAACCTGAAGGCTGCTTATACACTCGAGGTATCTTAACAGTTGGATCATCCTTCAAATTTTCTAGGAAATCCTCGATATTTGTAGCTTCCTAATATGTTGGAAAAGGGAACTAAAAGCATTAGCCTTCTATAAACTTATCAAAAAGAAAGAAAACATAAGGAAGTTGTTGTTGATACAGAATCAATGCACTTTATATTAGCAACATGACAGCTGTAATAGCTAATTCGCTAAATTGACAATGACAGTTAAAGGCTATGAAAAGGCTTACGAGTGTGTAATCAAGTTCTTGCAAAAGTTTTTCACCAAATTCATCAACAATAAACTCTGCATTGCACCCTAATTTCTGAAGACTAATCCCATTCAAAAATGAAGCCAAAGTGCGGAAGAGGAAAAGATCTCGGTAGTCTCTGAACCTGCAATTTCAATGACAGAAATCAAAGATATAAGTACCAAAATTAGAGAAAACAATGTGTTTAGTTAGAAGAAGAATAGTAAAGGTAATTAAAAAAAGTAAACTGATAACAGAAACAGAGTGAATATAGGAACCTTGATAGCAACATCCTCGCCAGTTTCTCTAAGTGTAGCACGGTAAACTTGGCCCAAACTAGCAACTGCTATTGTCCCTGATTAAATTTTGCTGAACAATCTCTCTAGAGGCTGTCCAAGTTCCTCCTCAATTATGGCAAAAGCTACCTATCAAATATTCAGCAGCAACCAGAACTTTATTGATCACCCTGGTTCATTTGCACAAACTCTAATATTTATAATCTTGAAGAACTAGAATCTGCTGTAACCATATACCTGGTTAGGGACTGGAGGAGCATCATCTTGCAAGATGCAGAGTTCATTCATATAATCCTCTCGAATAATATCAGGCCTGTTGGCTAGAACCTGAAGAACAGAATCAAGGCAAGTTAGGACAATTGTGTACAAAAGATAGGACTAGTGCATTCATATTGTACAATGAGATTTATCCTTTATCATCAAGGATAAATGATATGACCTGTCCTGCTTTTATGAAAGATGGCCCCAGATCACATAAAAGATTGCGAAGTTGGCGGGGAACAATTTCTTCATCCCGTCCAACCAAGAAGTCATACACTAGAGATGACCAATAAAATCCAAGTTTCCAAATTATCTCCACTCCCCGACTAGCTAGGGATAGTATGGAGCCTCTTGAATCCATGACTTTTTTCCTGACCTAGCAATTGTAGAAATGCACACAATTAAAATAACTTTTACTAAATCAATCCTGTAAACATAAAAGCATGAAGATTTCGGTACCATTTCTGGAGTGTACTTCCGGAATGGGATACAAACGCCACGTTCGATATCAAGTTGCTCCAGTGCACTGCTGGGTTTGTCGCTGGATATACTTTTGGTGCGTGGAAGTTGGGTTATGTTTTGAGATGAGACTGGAGCACTAGTTGACGCAGCATTCGTGACATAGAGGGTCGATCGCCTTCTCCTTTGGGGCACCAAGGAGATTGACCTCGCAAAACCATGGTATGATGCTCGTCTGTTAGGAGTTAATGTATGAGACCACTGTGCTGAAGTCCAGATACATGCTGTGCAGAGCTCCATGCTTGAACCTCAAGTGCTGATATATGGACGAGATGGCAAATTGCATCAGCAAACTTTAATATTATGGACCCTACCTATGGAGCATCATTACAGCACTATACATTCCAAAAGTAAACTGGAAAAGAAAACGAATCAGTCAATCTGTTTCTGGGGTAATTTTGTTTTTGAATACCAGCTGCAATCAACATTTTGAACATTAGGTTGTTCAGGTTCACAGTTTAGAAATGACAACTGAGCACGAATTAGGAAAGCTCTCTTGGCTTCCACGGACTGTATTCCAATTCTAATATGTACCAGTTTATTACAGACAAATTTTCCCCTATGCGGATGCAGATTTCTTCATTCTGCTGTGCTGCTGCCTTGCCAAACAACAATTTTGATAGCTAGATATATGCAACTAATTGGAAATCACCAACATCAGGTATACTAAGTACGGCGTAATCAGGAAACAGTAAATTTCAAGCAAGATATACTAGAATAAAATTGCAAACAGGTGCTTCCTGCTTAGCCATGCATCATTAAATAAACCTCCAAAAAATCTAACCGCCTAACAATTGGGGAGGAGGGAATAGCGAAGAGAAGAAGGGCGTGACCGGCCCTCTCCCTCCCTAATTGACCCACCGACGGCAGCGCAAGTCTCCCCAGCCGGCACCGATAGTGTGGCCCCCAAAGAAAACAGAAACGAGATAGTGGCAACAGAGGGAGCTAACTTTTTTTTGGTGTGTGTGTGGGGGGGTTAAGGAAAATGGAGCTCTGAACTCACTTGCCGACGCAGCCGCCGGTGAGGGAATCGGCGGCGAAAGCTCACTCCTTTCCCCAACTCCCATGAATTCTTGGTGGCAAACTTGATGAATCCTCCAGCGCCGAGCCGCGCCACACTCTCTCTCGCGGTGCACTCCTGTTTACCTCAGCACGCCCTCGATTTGGGCGCGGGGAAAAATGGTTTGCCTTTCTTTTCTTGGCACCCTTTCTATGGTGCCAAGTGGTGGAGCACACGTAGCCATGGCCACGATGAAGAGGGAGGAATCAATGCTCAGTATAACGGCGTGGTCACGTCACGCGAGCTTTAATGTGGGGAAACCTTTGCTATCCACAGCCACAAGTACGGTGCCGCCTGATCGCTTGGACCACCAAAAATTTCCAAAATGTGGAGATAAAAGGTTGTGGATTTGGACTGAAAGGATGCTGCAGGTTCTGTTCGTTTGAGCTGCAGCTTTTGAGCTTTTTCTGAAAAACTGTTGTGGGTTTCTTCCTGATAAGCAAACACTAGTTTTACTTTTAAAAGATGTGTTGAGCTTTCTGAGGTCAAAAAGCTAAAAAAGCTCATAAAAATGATCTTTCCAGCTTTTCATATAAACTGATCTTTTCTTGGTTTCTAGCTTTTTGGAAGTTACACGAGAAATTCGTTATTTGTTTGAGCTTCTGGCTTTTCACGTTGAGAAGCTGCTAGAAAGCTCAAACAAACAGGGCTGTAAACACTGAAAAGGAAAATAGAAAATTAAAGGAAGCCACAGCTTTGGATATGCCGTTTGGTTGAGGTAAATTATCCGAAGAGTGCCCAAACAAAAGTGTCCTAAAAAGATGATTTTTGAACCTCCCAATAATTTTTGGGAGCAAGAAAAAAGCATATTCTCCAACAGATCTCAATATTTAATCTTAAAAAATCAAATTCCTGGCATGTCAACTAGTACTTGCAGTCTAAATGCTGATTTTTTTTCCGGGGGGAACTCCTGAGTCGTGACCAACAAAGCAACTAGATCTCCAGTGAACAAACCTCACTGAACTCAGTCAAAAAAAAAGAACGAATTTCCTTGATCAAGTGCCTATGGAAACAAAAAAAAAATGACGCCGGGCCGGACTAGATCTCCAGTGAAGGACTCCAAGCCAAAAGAAAAATAAAAAGGACTTCGTCTAGTGCTGTTGATGCGGGCAAGAGGAAGCGACCAAGCAGCAAAGGCACGCTCCATGTTGGAATCAGAGGTATTTTATGGTTCATTTTAATCCGAAGTATAGAATAAAACATGACAGTTAAGATAGTGTAAAAAGAAACACGATCCATTGTATTTGCACTGAACATAAAGCATGCATTAGGTACTATGAAGAATAAGAATTGAAAGAATTGAACCAGAAAGTTTAAAAGGAAATACCCAGAGACAGGGCTAGTTCCGGAGGAACCAAATGCGTCGTTACCCGACATTGGTAGTCGAGCCTGTTCGATGTAGCCGTTCGAGAGTTGACGCAATGTAGAGCTGAGGCAGTGCAGATGCGTCACCGGTAAGTAGTCGTAGACGAACAATGAGCAGTCGCGCAGACGCGCTCCCCAAAAACTTGATCACCCTTCTACTCTTCGGGTGCAGAGTCTCTGATGAAGAGCGCAGCTTCAGAGGCCTGCTCTTCCGGCGAAGTCCGTGCACACAGATCGTCGGAACGGAGATGACCAATGTGCAGCACAGCAGTGGACAAAAGGTCTGGTGGTAAATGTTTTCACACACGAAAGAATGAGAGGCAGCCCCTCTCTTATAGGCAGCAGAAGACCTTTGGATGCCCAGGTTAATACAGCCATTAAAATGTCAATTTCTGGTAGCTGCCAGCCATTAGCAGTTGTCAGTTACTGGTCATTTGAATCATCAGTACTAGTCACCGAATGAGTGTTCAGTTACTACAAAACTTGACCAAGCAAGCCCACACATCACGTCGTTGCGCCGCGCCGCGCCTCGGCACGGCATGGCTTAGCAAGGTGAGGCGAGGCAAGAGAGCACGCGCACATGTGGCATCCTGCTATCCCTCTATCAACTTCGCAACAGGTGCAGCACAGCTTTACCATATAAGTTGGTCAGAGACCCTCTCAACTTCCAAGTTCATTTTATTCTTTTTGTAACTACCACCACTAATGGGCCTTGGGATTTATTTGATTAATTAAACAATTGGGCTCGCCCAATTATTCTAACAATCCCTACCAAATTCCAAGGCTCATTTGGGAATTTGTTCCACTGTTGTTGGATATACCAATGTTTCGATGAAGATGGTTGAACATCCACCTAGAACATAAGCTACATTTGTCCACAACTAAACAATGGAGTATGCCTTAAATTGTTAGTTTTGTGCGTACAAGTTTTACATAAGTCCTTTACCAATACTAGGCTGCAAAATGCACCTCCTCTGGTTGAAGCATATAAGTCATACTTCTTGGCCTTTCTTGAGTCTTTAGAGATTACTAAATCTCATAAACTGTGACTAGCAATCAAACTCATATAGGTCTGTTACTCAAAAGATGTTTCTACAGGTTAATATCTTTACCTAAGCCACTCGAATCACATTAATGTGTTTACCAACCTGCCATGCAGATTTAGGAGATAATGCATCTCCAACGGAGTGGGTTAGTACAATAGTACTCTCCTTCTCATTTAGTCAAATAGCTTGTTTCACCACTCTAGTTCACAGGATCTCTGATAAAATAGAATAGATTACCACTATGACTTAACTCTCATGTGGGTCTCCTTCCCATCTTCCTCGATGCCTCGTCTAACACATTTGGTGAAAGACCTTTAGTGAATTGATCTGCTAGATTTTTTGCTGTTTGGACATAGTCCAGTGCTATCACTCCAGAGTTTCTCATTTTTCTGATAGACTTCCGCTGCCTCTTCACATGTCTTGATGACTTCATATTATCCTTGAAACTGTTCACCTTGGCAATCACTGTTTGATTGTCACGGTTCATTAGAATAGCTGGTATTGGTTTCTCAACCACCGACAAATCCGACAAGAGATCTCGAAGCCATTCAGCCTCAAATGTGGCGGTATCCAGTGTTGTGAGTTCTGCTTCCATTGTTGACCTCGTTAAGATGGTTTGCTTGCAAGACTTCTAAGAAACAGCACCACCTCCAAGTGTGAACACATATCCACTTGTGGCTTTTATCTCATCAGCATCTAATATCCAGTTTGAGTCACTATACCCTTCCAGTACCCTAGGATACCCAGCATAGTGAATTCCATAATTCGTTGTGCCTATTAAATAGCACATTACTCTCTCAAGAGCATGCCAGTGATCATCTCCAGGATTTGAGCCAAATCTGCTGAGTTTGCTCACGGCAAATGAGATGTCAGGTCTTGTAGTGTTAGCGAGATACATCAGCGAACCAATAATTTGAGAATATCTCAATTGATCCCTTGTGATTCTACGGTTTTTCCGCAATATCACACTCGAATCGTAAGGCGTGGGAGCAGACTTGCAGTCACTATAACCAAAGTGACTCAAGATCTTCTCCACATAATGGTCTTCTCTACATAATGGGATTGCACAAGTGTAACCCCACCATTGCCTTCTCTCAGTAGTTTTATGTTTAAAATTATATCAGCCACTCCCATATCTTTCATCTCAAAGCTTTGAGACAAAAATCTTTTAACTTCCTCAATCACATTTAGATTAGTACCAAAAATTAATATGTCATCAACAAACAAACACAAGATCACACCTTCTCCCCCACCAAAACGGTAGTACACACACTTGTTGGCTTCGTTCACAACAAAGCCAGCTGACGTGAGGGTCTTGTCAAACTTCTCATGCCATTTCTTAGGAGCTTGTTTCAGGCCATACAAAGATTTTAATAATTTGCACACCTTTCCTTCATGACCCTCTACTACACCACCTTCAGGCTGATCCATATAGATTTCCTCATCCAACTCTCCATTAAGGAAAGCTGTCTTAACATCCATCTGATGGACGAGAAGACCTTGTGAGGCAGCCAAGGATAGTAGTACTCGAATCGTGGTCAATCTGGCAACTGGTGAGTAAGTATCAAAGTAATCTTTGCCTTCTTTCTGGGTGTAACCCTTAGCCACAAGTCTCGCCTTGTACTTTTTAATAGCACCATCAGGCCTAAGCTTTTTCTTAAACACCCACTTGCATCCTACAGGTTTGCACCCGTATGGACGATCAACAACCTCCCAAGTTCCATTAGACATTATCGAATCCATCTCACTTGTGATTGCTTCCTTCCAATAGTCAGCATCAGGAGATTCATAAGCCTCAGCAATGGTTTTTGGAGTGTCATCTACAAGGTACACAATGAAGTCATCACCAAAAGACTTTGTAGTCCTTTGTCTTTTACTCTTTCGAGTCCCTTCATTATCATCCTTCTCATGATTCTCCTCAAGTGGTTGTTCAAAGTGTACTACTGTATCATTACGTTCAGGGGAATTAACAAATTCATAACTAGAGTTGCTAGATGTTTATTTCATAGGAAAAATATTCTCAAAGAATGTGGCATCTCTGAACTCCATGATTGTACAAACATGCATATCCAGTACTCCAGATTTAATTATCAAGAATCTATATCTGATACTATGAAAAGCATAGCCTAGAAAGACACAATCAACCATTTTTTGTTCAGCTTGTGCTTCGTAGCAAATGGTACATTAACCTTTGCCAAGCAACCCCAAGTACGCAAGTATGAGAGTGTTAATATTTTGTTTTTCCATTCCTCGAATGGAGTTTTCTCTTTGTTTATCATAGGAACTCTGTTAAGAGTATGACAAGCAGTCAACATGACTTCACCCCACCATTTCCAAGAAAGTTCAGCTATCTCTAACATGGCGTTAACCATCTCAGTTAGAGTAAGGTTCTTCCTTTCAGCCACTCCATTTGAGCCAGGAGAATAAGGTGGTGTTCTTTCATGAATAATGTCATGTTCCTCACAAAACAAATTGAACTCATTTGAAAAATACTCTCCACCTCGATCCGATCGAACGTATTTTATCTTCCTCTCAAGTTGATTTTCAACTTCGGCCTTATATATCTTGAAAAAATTAAATGCCTCATCTTTTGATTTAAGCAAATATACATAGTAGTATCTAGTAGAATCATCTATCAAAGTCATGAAATATCTCTATCCACCTTTAGTCAACACACCGTTCATTTCGCTCAAGTCCGAATGAATTAATTCTAAAGGTGCCAAATTCCTCGCCTCAGCAGCCTTGTGAGGCTTACGGGGTTGCTTAGATTGCACACACACTCGACACTTAGAATTTCTGACCAAAGTCAATTTTGGAATTAAACTCATACTAGCTAGCCGCAACATACAACCAAAATCAACATGACAAAGTCGTGAATGCTAAACATTTGACTCATCGTCATCACACACATGATTCACAACTTTATTACAAGAGTCTGATAATGATAAATGGAACAAACCATCACAGTCATATCCTTTACCAACAAAGGAGCCAAACTTAGAAATAACACACTTGTTCAATTCAAACACCAACTTAAAACCATCTTACAAAGAAGGGATCCGCTAACAAGATTTTTATTTATTGAGGGGACATGATGCACGTTCTTCAGCCGCACAGTCTTTCCCGAAGTAAACTTTAGATCGACTGTACCAACACCACGAATAGCAGCACCTAAGCTGTTCCCCATCAACACAGATCCAGTCCCTGCGACCTGATAAGAAGAAAACAAAGAAATATCAGCACACACATGTGTATTAGCTCTGGTGTCAATCCACTAATTTGGTAAATGACAAACTGAAAGAACAAAAGTATGATTACAGTACCCTGATGTTCCCTTCTCAGCATCGCTAATAACAACATTAGCAGACTTCTTCTGCCCGTGCTACTGCCTGTCCTTGCGATCCTTGCAGTCCTTGGCCAATGGTCAGAACCCCACACACAAAGCACTTTCCCTTGTTGTTCTTCTTTTTCTTAAAGTTGGTAGTCTGAGTAGACTTGTGCTTAACTTTCGCTTTCCCTTATTCTTGTGGGACTAGAAGTTCCTTTTCTGCACCATATGGGTGCTAGAACCTCCCTCATTACCACGCGCACGTGAATCCTTTGCTCTCACCTTTTCTTCAACATCAAGAGTGCCAATAAGACCGGCTACAGTGAACTCCTGTCTCTTGTATTTCAGAGTAGTAGCAAAGTTCCTCCATGAAGGAGGCAATTTGGCAATAATGCCACTGGCCACAAATTTATCCGGCAGCTCACACTTGACATTGACAAGATCCTTTGCAAAAGCATGTAACTCATGAGCCTGTTCAACTACAGAACGGTCATCGCCCATCTTGTGGTCATAGAACTGCTCCATGATGTACAACTGGCTCCCTGCATCGGATACTTCAAAGTTTGCCTGGAGTGCATCCCACACTGCTTTGCCAGAGCGAAGCTGCATGTATGACTAGATCAAGTTCTCAGCCAGAACACTGATCACAGCCTCTTTGAACAAATTGTCAGTAGACATGTACACACTATCCTCCGTGGAGGTGTGCGGTCCCACAGGATGCTCCTGGGTAATGAACCACACGTTCATAGCCGTGAGCCACAACTCGAGTCTGTCTTGTAATTCATTCCATTAAATACATTCGGTTTCAATTGCGCAGCAAAGCTAACTACCGAAAAAGCCCTACCCAGTTTTTGGATTGTTGGAATCAGAGGCATTTTACGGTTCATTTTAATCCGAAATATAGAATAAAACATGACAGTTAAGATAGTGTAAATAGGAACATGATTCATTGTATTTGCAATGAACATAAAGCATACAGTAGGTACTATGAAGCATAAGAATTGAACGAGAAAGTTGAAAAGGAAATACCCAGAGGTAGGGCCAGTTTCGGAGGAACCGAATGCGCCGTTACCCAACATTGGTAGTCGAGCCTGTTTGATGTAGCCGTTCGAGAGTTGATGCAGTGTAGAGCTGAGGCAGTGCAGATGCGTCACCAGGAAGTAGTCATAGACGAACAGTGAGAAGTCACACAGACGCGCTCCCCAAAACTTGATCGCCCTTCTACTCCTCGGGTGTAGAGTCTCTGATGAAGAGCGCAGCTTCGGAGGCCTGCTCTTCTAGCGAAGTCCGTGTTGGAGGTATGCCCTAGAGGCAATCATAGAGATGATGATATTCCATTGTATCCATGTTTTATATTGTGTTCCTTGAATATCCATTAAAGGCTACATGAATTGATTTGCAATTATGTGAATTGTGTGAAACTCTTTACTTGTATGGTTATTCTAAAAGTTGTCCCTAGTCGGAGTTCATGTGATGACACACATGAATATTAGACTAGGACATGTATTAGTTGATGACTATGTTTCACAAGTCATGGACATGGAGATGTAAAACTAATAATGTGGGCACGTGTAGAGACATGTGCTAGGACTGACCCAACATGAGTTATATAGTTCTCTCTTTACACAACGTGTACGCTTTGTCCTTAGACCTGAGACTGTCGCATGTACTTAAGATGTGGATCGACTTACTTAGGGACTATCAAACGCTACACCGTAACTGGGTAGTTATAAAGGTAGCTTTCGGGTTTGTTAGGAAGTATGTTGTGAGGCATGGTCAGTCAAGATGGAATTTGCCCTTCTCTATTTGAGAGAGATATCTCTGGGCCCCAAAAAAGTAGCAAAGAAGTACGTGAGTCAGATTAGGGCAATCGTAAGGGACAACGTGCCTATTAGTATTAGGGAATGGAAGGGCAAAAGCACTAATCCGTACACGCTCCCGGATACACAAAAGAATATGCTGTGGGAAGATATCAAGAGACATTTCACATTTCCTGAATGATATATTGAAGAGGATGTGAAAGTGTGGACGCTGAAGAAGATGGCTACACAATTCCAGACATTCAAGAAGATGTTCAATGCCAACTACCTTAAGAAGGGCCGAACTCCAGATTTTGATGTGTGGCCAAAGGTTAGGGACCACTGGGAGGCATTTGTTGAATACAAGAGGAGCGAAGACAGTGTGAAAAAGATCTAGACCAACACTACAAATGCTACTCAGAAGAAGTACCATCATCGTCTAGGGTGAGGTGGTTATGGCACGGTAATTCCCAAATGGAAGAAGATGGAACAAGACCTGATCGATCGAGGTATCGTACCAGCAACTATTGAATGGCCTGAACGATCAAAAAATTGGTATTACACTCATGGAGGCTCCCTGAGCCAAGAGGATGGGACGTTAATATTCAATGAGACAATACGTCAGAAGGCCGAAAGGCTTATCAAGAACATTGAAGATTCTAAGGCTGGGAGGTTGAAGGTGGACCGAGAGAATGATGAGCTCACATTGACCCTCGATAATCCTGAGCACCTAGGACGTTGCTGAGGGTTCGGGGTCATTCTGTGGAAGTTTGCTTTCCGAGGTGACAGCGCATCGTACAGAAGCCACAAGCGAAGAAAGGAACAGATCGAGAAGAGCTAGCGGCAGATGAGATGCTAGAATCCAAAGGGCATTCACAAGAAGTAAGAATGTTGGAGGAAATCAATCGTCGAGTGGCCCACGCAGTTGCAGAGTTGGCCCAATCTGGAGCATTGCCAAATCCAAACTTCGCCAGCCCTTCTCAACGCCTCTTGAGTAGTTGTGCTTCTACAGGGCTCCCCGATGCGCAAACGCCTAGATTACCCATGGATGAGCAACGGTTCGCTGTGGACGTCATCATGCAATGCACCTCGTGTGAGCTGCATACACCGGTCGGCAACCTCACTATTAAGGTATACGTATACATAATATTTATGCAATCTTCTCAATTGATCCACGCCTCAGGATCGGAGTTTAATAACTTGTTTACTTCTGCTATATGTACAGGTGGCGTACGAGAGTGCGTTACCAATACTGGCAGGGCAGACAAGCCATGGCATGGAGATTCCACCTGGCTACACTAGCGTCGGCGTAGAACAGCTTGTTGATAGCTAATATGAAGGCCTATAGCTCGACCTCCCGGGAGGTGACGGGGAAAGGACACTAGGAGATGCGCTTCATGGGATCATTATATGGTGCAAAAGCTACATCATCATTCCCGGCATGGAGGCATCTCCTCAGAGCTCAAGACCGCTCCCTGCAGATCCCTAGCAGCGACCTTCTCCTCAAAGCTCAAGACCGTCATCTCCTGCACAACCTGCTCTAGGACTGTCACTTCCTGCTCGATCAAGGTCTCCATCTCTGCCACATCCTGGTGGTGGGAGCGACGACAACAATAACAACACCCCTCCCCGATCACCGTCGCCGGGACTAAGAGCAGCCCCGATGAAGGAACCTGCAGCACCACTTAAGAAGTCGCGACCACCACCTCCCAAGCCGAGACAGAGAAAGAAGAAAAGAAAGGAGCCTGAAGTGACTCATAAGGAGCGCTGGGAGGCAATGACTCATGCGGAATAGTGGGCCGAAATCCAAGCAGAGGCTAGTGAGTGGTTCAAGAAACAAGCTGAAGAAAGCAAAGCAAGGGAGATGGAGCCACCGCTAGTAATCGAAGAGATTTAAATTTTTTTATCAGGATGGAAGAAGGAGTCAAGAAGAGGATACCACTACTATCAAACTACAAACGGGCTTTAGTCAAGGCTGATGAGAGGGACAAAAGGAAAGGAAAGTCATCTTCCAGTGGTGTTGTCCCTGACCTTGGGTATCTACCAGAAAAAGACGTTCAAAAGATAGCAGCAATGCCCTTGGATCAACAAGCACAAATATTGAAATTCATGGAAGAAACAGGTATGGGACTTGATGAATGTTTAGGGCAAGTTGAGCCGCCAACTACACTGCTAGTTGAACTGAGATGGACCTTTGAGCTAGGCAAGTCTCTAGTAAGGCCTGAGTTGGTACGGAAGCTATTAACAAAGATGTACGAATTCCATCAATGGTACATGAAGGTGTCCGCCGACTCGATTGAGATGCTCGGCCTTAAGGTAAAACCGATAGATTTTTATGATGAAGGCGAGAAAATTCTGTGGCCAGAATTCAAGGATATATATGAAGTGTACCATCATGATGCCCTGGACGTCTCTCTGATTAGCGCCTGGGTTCTGTAAGTATCCGTTTATCTACATGTAAATTTTGGCTCATATCATTATTTTTTTTGCGTGCGTCACCGTACTAACTTCATCTTCCATTTTATGTAGGATGCTAATTTAGACGTGCCGACGAGAAGCGTACCTACATATTGGATTCATGGATCCATTCGTAGTTAACCAAAAATAGATACAGGTATCGTCGGAAAAAATCTTGGTGGAAGTATACAACTTCCTAGACAAACAAAAATTCAAGGATTTCATACTACTTCCATACAACTTCAAGTACGTGTGTGTATAGCATCTACTTTCATTTTCTTTTTCCTTACCTGATTAATGTTAGTTAGCTCTAATATGTATGAACATTTACGTATGCAGCTTCCACTGGATCCTCATTATAATTGAGCCTCAAAGAAGCCACGTCACTGTCTTCGATTCGTTAAGGAAAGATTCGGTGGAGTACCAAGACATGCAAGACATGTTAGGCTTGTCATAATTTTGGACCCTTATCTCTATGCAAAAGTTTGTTTCCTAAATTTTATCCTAGTTACATTATATCATTCATTATTCTAATCCGCAGCGCATGGAAACAATTCATGAGGACACACAAAGGTCCATTCAAAGAAAAACTTACATGGAACACAGACTTCCCGATACGTATGAAGTCTGCACATTTTGTACATTGTATAACACATGTATCTCATAGCTTATTTTTTTCCCGACTAAAGTGCTTAAGACAGAAACCCAGGAATAATCTATGTGGCTACTACATCTGTGAGCACATGCACAGTTTTATGGGACCCAAGGGACTAAAGATGACGCCGCACAACTTTAAAGTATGTAAAATAAAATTATTAATAGTTAATTATTTTCTACCTCCTTATATTTAATTGTTCGTGTAACATTCACATATTTCCAAAATATATGTTAAATATTCAACAAGGACTCTTGAAGAAGGAAAGAGTAGCGGCAATATGTGAAGGTCTCATTGGATTCCTAATGGACGAGGTGGTAAATCCACAAGGAGAATTTTATTATGATGGACAAAATTTAGACGCTCCAAGCAACACCTCGACAAGAAAATTATAGATATATAGTTTGATTTGTATATATATAATACGCGCTAAGATCGATTTGTATAGTACGCTAAGAATTGTATATATATACTAAGAATTGTGTGTATATGTGTATAGTAATTGTATAATTACTAATTTCATTCGTTTAAATACTAGTTGATTTCATTATAAAAAAGTCTCAACTACTAAAGGTTAACAAAAGGGCTGGGGTACGTACGTGATGCATGAAATTACAGGCGCCATGCGGCGCCTGCATGGCGCGCGCCTGAAATTTAAGTAGGACTTTGCCCTGATTCAACTTTGCCCTTTCGTGCTTGTTTGCAGGTGTTTCCCCTTACTGTTGATTAATTGCATATGTTATATATTAACCTCATAATAGTGCTTTCCGATCAAGCACCTTTTTTGCTCGTTTACTTGGTATACTTTCATCATGTACGATGTTAGCATAGTTCCGAAACCTATGTATGAAGTTAATGCCAACATTTTTTTAGGAGAAGAATTGAATCCTGTCTCTACTGATCTCTGCTGCATGTGTTGTTCAATTGCTTTTACTCTTGTTAATTCGCAGCGGATTCGGGAGAGCTATGTCGGGTATTCCAGAGCGGCAATCGTGGCCAGACTTGTTACACAAGCTTTGTGATGATGCCGATAAAGTTATCCAACAGGATCGACCGGACCTGCGTGTCGTTAACATGATAGTGGGTTCTGATCCGGAGCCACCAATTGAAGAGCTTGACCGCGTCATCGTCTGGTGCTCCATTGACGTTGGTTTCAACTTCATCGTAGACCGGGTCCCGACCCAGGGGTAGCCTGTGATTCTGGCTCTTCATCTCTACTGGATACAAAGCTTCAATAAACTAAATAATGCGAACGAGTTCGATACGAACCGCGCCATGCATTCAAGCACTTCTAGTATATCCATTATCTAGATCTGCTTGCATGCTTTGATACTGCTTCCATCATACTTTGATTGTTGTATCAAATTAATAAATGGAATAATATATTGCGTGTTCTATAATATAATTTGCTACCCTCCGTACTTTCTATCTGAAAAAAAGTTCATTTTACTACCTTTACCTATCTCCTATCTGCTTTGTCCATCTAACACCCTCAACAAACTTTAAGCTTGATTTACTTTGTTAAACTATTTCAATTGGTCCAAATCTACCCCTAATGAGATTTGGGCATGTTCGCTTCAGCTTGTAAGCCGGCCTTTTTAAGTCTCCGCATACAAGCTGAATTTCAAATCAAAAATTTGTGAGTAGGTAATGAACATGATGACTTCTATTAAAAAATATATTAATATTCTTATGGTTATTTTCATAGGTTTGAAATATTTATTACGAAATTGATCCTACCAGTACAAAACAGCATGAAAAGTAATCGTGAAAATCCCCAATATAATTTTCTATTATTAGGCATTATGTTATAAGTCATCCGGTAAAATTTGAACTTAAAACTCAACTTGTACATGGAGAAATAAAAAAGAAAATCTTATTAGGGGTAGCTTGGACAGCCTAAAATAGTTGAGGGGAGTAAATCAAGCTGATTTTTTTTGTCAGGGGATTAAGCACACAAAGTGGATAGGTGGATATAATAAAATGGAGACCTTTTCCTTTCTAGATTTATGCTAGAGGCACACATATGGACATTATTTATTTTGATTTTCAGGTGACTGTAATACTCAATTTTGCTTCTAGACAAGTAAGGCAAATGTACTATCTTTTGCCCGGTGGTGTGTATTATCTCTTTTGCTGCAATCTTTATTATTTTCGCTTTGTTGACACTTGAAAAACAAGATTTGTCACCTCATTGGGGGTGATCATGTGATCGTGTAACGTGACAGTCGAGTTAGCAAGTATTTTGAATATTCAATTCGGCTGATCAGTTTCGCAGGGTTGGGACAAGCCCTGATTACTTAGCTCGGCCATGCATTAGTTTAAGATATGGGGCCGATAATGATCAGTTTAACCAAAACAGTGGCCAGAGAACCTAAAACTTGCAGGTCACTTGGACACAATACTAATGTCGATAAAGATATTTGGCTAGTCTCGGTGCATGTTTAATAGAGGTTTCAAATTTCATAATGTGCATTAAATAGGGGGTCATGTAAGTATTTTTTTATGATATGGCAATGGATGAACGAGAAGAGAGATGAAAGGAGTTTCATATAAATAAAACGATGTGTGCCGCGTTTCCGACTTAGCTTGTCTCTGGCATGTACTGCCCATGAAACACCAAAATTAAACAATGTATTGTATGTGCTCTTTCATCCATCAACCAAATGTGTGCTTATATGGTGTTTTCGGAAACAAAAAATGAAACCTCACGTTGGGAATAGCCAAAGAATCAACATCCTATTTAATTGATTGGCTATAATCTCCATCTACATTCAGGATTTAAAATTTATCCCAAATATAGAGGTTTGGAGTTCCAACAGCTGATATGATAGGTGAACGATCTAAAATACCCTTCGTGTAGCTGTGTGTACACATTTCTTTTTTTACTCCCTCTATTTTTATTTACAAGGCGCACACGCGTATTAAGATTCAAACTTTGCAATGTTTGGCACTAATATTTTTTTTATTTTTATAATGTAAACTTTATATGGTTGGATTCGTAATCAAATATTCTCTACAATGTTTATAAGTTTATAGACATAAACAATGTACCATAAGATAAATGAATGGTCAAAGTGTTATTTGGAAGATCGTGCCAAATTATACTATGCCTTATAAATATAGATGGAGGGAGCAATCGTAGAGACATGAAAATTCTATGTATAGCAGCGATTACACATTCTGTGCATGGTATCTAAAGCAAGATCTGTGCGTGGCAAGCAAATGATATATTGGTAGGCATTGACGTGCGTATGCCGTATGAACAGATTTTATGAAGGGCATACTTGACCTTTACTACTCTGTTTAATATTTCTTAAAATTTGAAATGTAGCTACTTCCTCCTTCCAAAATTTTAGCTATGCATTTAGGTATACGCTCTGTATAGATTCATACCAAAATCTACGACCTTAGAAAACCAAAACAACCTGTAATTTACAGTGGAAAAAGTATATTTTAAGGTGGAGGCAGTAACGAATGTATTGTTCATGGTTGATTAGTTCAATTAGAAACACGAGAGAGAGATTTTCAACCGTGAAACCCAGCTGGTTCGCCTTCTTGTGCGGAGCTGATGCAAATCCAGAGAGTATGCACCTAAATTAGACACATTTTGAATGGGCCACCTAAATTATTACTAGCTACATGGCTGTAATTCGACATCATGGATGGATCCATCCATGGATATGGCAAAAGCAATGTTCGTTCATAGCTGTAATTTGACATCATGGATGGATCCATCCATGGATATGGCAAAATCAATGTTCGTGCAAATCCAGAGAGTACGCGCAATCCTTTCAGTTTGGATATGCCGTGCATTCTATACTACTTTTAATTAGGGTGTGTCTAGATAACTCTCGATAACTTTCATTCTAGACGTACAGAACTACCGTCTCTAGCTTATGTCCACATCTTTTTAAATCAGGTCCTTTCAATGATTAAAGTGTATGAGCAGTATTTTTTCTTAAGTAGCTGAGCAACAAAAGTTACTCAAAGGTAGAAACTAAGCATTGCTAGCATAGGTTATTTACTAATTTGTTTTGAACCGGTGACAAAGATGTCCTAACAATCAATGTTGGATTGTAAATAAAAGTAAGTTTTCAATCAACTCCTAGACTTCATGCATGAATAAGAAATAACCATTAATTTTGACACATGAAATATGAATTTCTGAAATTAATAGGTTTAGATGCTCCAGGGCTTGCCTTGGGTCACAAAAAATTAGCTTCTTTAGAGCCCCATTCAACATCTCCTCCTACTCCTGTGGTTCTTCAGATAATTACCTGAACTCAACTTCAGGAGCTTCAAATTCTACGATCACATGTGGAAAACGGATCTTTAGTCCCAGTTGGATAGGGTCATAGATTCTGAAAATCCAACCGAGACTAACTATTTGAGACAAAACGGGGGTCTTTTAGTCCCGGGTCATTCACCCAGGACTAAAGATCCCCTTTAGTCTCGGTTGGTAAAACCAACCGGGATAAAAGGTTCCAAAAAAAGATAAAAAAAGGCCGCGCTCCGCCCACGCCGGCCCCGCGCTCGGCTGCCCCCACGCATACCTTTGAGAGGGAGAGGGTGGAGAGGGAGAGGGAGGGGGCAGCATACCTGTGCCCAGCGTGCCGCCGCGTCCCGCCTGCACCCTGCTACCTCCGGCTGGCCGCCACTCCCCGCACCGGCCACTACCCTACACCTCGCCCCGCTGCCGCTCCTCACTGCTATTGAGGGGTGAGCAGACGGGGAAGGGGAGGGGCAGCAAAGGGGGAGGGGGCGGGAGAGGGAGTGGAAGGGGGTGGCAGCGGAGGGAGAGGGAGGGGCGGCGGAGGGAGAGGGAGGGGCGGGAGAGGGAGGGGAGGGGGTGGCGGAGGCAGGAGAGGGAGGGCCATTGGAGGGGGAAGGAGAGGGAGGGGCGGCGGCAGAGGGAGAGGGAGGGGCGGCGGTTAAGGTCAACCAGTACGCCTTCATCGAGCAGCAGCAGGAAACGGAGGGGGTGAGGGCGGCGGCAGCATGAGAAGGAGGGCCGGTGGAGGGTCCAGGATAGGGAGGGCCGGGGAGGGACTAGGAGAGGGAGGGGAGGAGGTGGCGGCGGATAAGGTAGGCCGGGAGAGAGAAGAGATAAGTGAGATGAGGAAGATAAGGTCAAGGTTAGGGGCCGTGTGCGTGGAAATTGTTGTTTTGTCCTAGTTGGTGGCCAACCGGGACTAAAGGGGGTTGGTGTTTACAACCGGGACTAAAGCTTCTCCCGTCGGTGGCCTTCGGTGGCTCATTTTTGAGCCGGGACTAAAAGCACTTTAGTCCAAAGTGAACAGGGACAAAAGCTCCTGGATGGAAGGTTAGTTCTCTACCGGTGGATATGATGCAAGTCATAGTTAGATTATGCAAAAATTTATGGCAAAAACAGACTATACAAATTATCTTCACGATAAAGTAGCAAGCCAGCACTAGTCTTCCTGAAAAAATGTTAACCCTCAAATTATTTATCGAGTAATCTAACCTTCGGCAATTTTTCTTATATATAAAAGCATTAATAATAAATTCTAATCTTAAAACCTAATTCCTATGGATTATGGGGTATTTGTAATTAAGAAAAATTATTCAGAATTTTTGACATTTTCTAAAATATTAATTATTTATTTAAATACCTTAAAAATAAGGCACTAATAAATACCTATTTTTATTACTTTTTCCTAGGGTTTAAGGATTTTAATGCATGAAAGAAAATAAAAATAAACCTAACAAAATTGGTTTCACTATTTTTTGACATTCTTACAAATTGTATAGAATTAAAGATGAAAACTGAATTTAAATCTATTTTCTAAAACACCTAAACTCATTTTCCCCAAAACCCCCTAGAAAAAACTAAATGTACTCACCCCGGCCTTACCACACACACTGACGCGTGGGCTCAGTCAAGCAGGCGGTACCCCCGATCTTGACCGTGGGTACGCCGATGAGTAACAGCGGTGTCTCACTGCCGGTGAGGATTCCGACGATGATGACTCCCCGGCTACACTAGCTACAACCCCACACATCTTCTAGAGAAGTTGTTGGGGCTGGTTTGGCTAGCGAACGGTGACTAATGGCAGCGACGGCGCTAGAGCGGGTGGTGCTAGGGTTAGCGGCAGCGACTGGCTCAACGGTGGTGACTCGACATCAACAAGCGACACCTACGACTTCACCTCGACATAAGACACTGAGTGCACTCCTGAACCCAACCTTCTCATGGTCGGAGCATAGCTCTTGACGATGGCGGCCATGGCGGAGGCATGTGCACGACGGCGTACGAGCTACAGCCAACTCGATCGTGCTCCAAGCCAACGAATAGCACCAACACCATCTTCGGCTCATGAGTGACACACCTAGATGCTCAGATGACCACGACAACCTCGGCAACGCAGAGCTCACCGGCAGCGGCCTTACCAAAAGTAGAGCAGCTGACGGCGCTGGCAAAGATGATGGCGAGAGGGCACTATGGTTGACAGAGCTGGACGATGACTAGTGGAATGGGTCGAGGACTTCCAGGTGAAGGTTTTGATAGTGGGGATTTGATGGTGGTGGCCGGATGGTGGTGGACTGCGTTGGCAACCATGGAGGTGGTGAAAAAATTGCAAGGCGGTGGAAGTATATGTTCAAATTATTTCTTCCTTTGTATAACGTATCAAATTCCTACTACTTCAACATGAAAGCTGAGGACCTACTTTAAATGTTGCAGAACTATGTCGTCTGTTCAGATACCAAAGAAGTTATTTTTTGATCAAATTGCGCAAGACCTAGTCCTTTATATATCTAGAACAGATGTGAGAGAAATGAGTCATTCTATCTTTGCTACCTCCATTACTATTATGCCAACGCAACGAACAGCTCCTCCGCATAATAAGAAAGCAACTTACTACAACGATTTCGTAGATACTGTAAGTGAAGCAATAGAATCAGCCTACGATGATGCCATTCACAGTATCACAAGCGAAGGGAAATTAACTTTAATCGATCACAACCACGCCAACATATTGAAGACTCGGAAAGAGAAGGAATCAGCTATATCTTGGGCATAGATTTTTAAGGACACATGTGTCGCTCAGATGAAACGTTTGAAAAAGATAGAAAATCAACATCGCAACTTCATAGCTGAGATCGTAGAGCTATCCACTGACTACAGCAATGTACTTCCTCTTGCAATTTCTCCAAATACAAGCAATGCTACTGCTTCGAATGCCATCACACTTACATACACAAGAAATACTCCTCCACAATCTACTCTTGAGATGTTTACTGACCTGTTTGTCCATTTAGTCAACAAACACTACTGCTAGATGTGTTTAGTTATTTTAATACTCGCCTTTTATTGTTTGTCCATTTCGTCAACAAACACTACTGCTAGATGTGTTTAGTTATTTTAATACTTGCCTTTTATCACTACTATGTAATTATGTACTATGTTACTATATCACTTATTTTAGTAACAGCTGGTTTACTTTTCCATACAAGCAAAGGCAACGTGAATAAGATTATTATGCAGTTATCCTGCTCGACTCTCATTCCAATCTCTTACCTCCACACTGATGAATATGTAGAATTAATTACGCAACTCCTTCAAAGTTAATGCTATACTATCGCATGCAGACATTAATCATCATTATTAAAATCCTAATTTCTACCGTCATGTCAAAATATAAAGACCTAAACATAAGCGCATGCAGCTGCCTGATTAGTACCACTAATTTTATTTTTTTTCCAAGACATATCACACTCTTGACGCTAATACATGAACATCAATTCTTTTAATGAAAATTTGGTCAGAAAATTGGCGACGGAGGCGCACCCCAGACTCTAGTCTAGTTAATCACTTGTCCACCACACATGCACGCTGATCATCTTGACGAATATCCAAAAGATCTATTTGGTGCCATTCTCAGATGATTTTGCCTATGGCAGATCAAACGGGGGAACTGTTTGTTTGGTAAATGGCCTTTTAATTTAATTTAGCCTAGCAAATTTAAGGATTCGGGTCAATAAAGGCTGGACCATAATATTATATGATTTTGAACTAAAAATAAATAGGTCTGAGTTGAATTGTAAAGGATGCAGGAGGGCTTTGAATTACCACCCTTACACAGGAGGCTACAAGAAAATTATTTCTTCATCTCAATCATGTGAGGATTGGTGGAGCTCAAAATAAATAAAAGAAGTGAAGATTGGTGATTGCGAAAGCCGCGAGGAAAAAAAACAAGATTTGGGAACGGTTATGATGGAGCCACACAGGTTTTGAATGTAAAAATTCAAAAATAAAATGGAGATGCGGGGGATCTAACCCCGTGCCTCACATGCAAAGCGAGTGCTCTACCATTTGAGCTACATCCCCTCCGTGTGTAGTAGTTTGTGATTAGGTGTCTTGATTATTAACATATTTACTAATCTCTTTCCTATAACAAATATGACAGGGCGAATAGAAAACTGACGATGCAGCCTACTTATTTGTGGCTGATCCCTGCAGACAAAATAAAGGAAGAGGAGAAAAGGAAAACAAATGTTTCATCATGCGGCATTCTGAATTGACCATTTCCTCCAAGTCTCGTCAATCAACAGTACAACACACTTCAGAGTTCAGAGACACGAAGAAGTCCATAGACATTGTTGATCCTAATGTATATATTTGTATGCTGGTTGTGTACACCTGCTGCATTCGAAATTACAAGCCCATTCTATAGTCTATATACAAGTTCCTTTGTGCTATACAAAACATGCAGAGGAACTGAGAAGATCTAGAAAAAAAAAATAAGAAATTGCAGGTTGCAGATTTAGCTATACAAAAATTACAGCAAAAACGAATTCTATAGAGCAAGGAGGAATGCCTGTCTAGCTATTTTTGTGCACTGTCTTGAGGTACCATGATCTTGAAAGGTCTAAAAGTCTCTCTGATTTCTATGCTAGCTGTAAGGAGGATTACAGTATTTAGTATTGGCGATCCGACAGGATAGAATCACTCCAAGAAAGCATGAAGTCAGGCGCAACAGATGGCAAATCTACACAAAAATGTAAATAGTACATTATATTTCTAGCAAGGAGAAATGTTCCCATATTGACATGATCAAGTAAACAGAATTTGATTGACATACCTTGGAGAACCTTACGGGCTAGTGAAGGCATATCTATTTGATCTTCGACCAGTCTTTACACATCAACAAGCTGCGAGAAGAAGAAATGAGTTGCATTCATCCATTGAGCACTATGCAAATATATTATTTTATACGGACACCAACAATTTGCAGGATGATCGAACAATCTATCTATAGTACCTCTTCTACATGCAACTTGGAGTCTTCGGTGAAAGCTAGTATGAGTTGTCTCCTGATCCCAGCATCGATAAGGAACATCCGTGCTCCGTCTTTAATTGTTTCACTGAGATCAAGTTTGCTCTCCAGTTGACGACCTCTCATAGCTTGCCTGTGATAGTTCGCAGGATCAGAAAACTTCTAGGTCGAACAAACATATGCAGGATGGCAAGGCAGTGGTTCTAATACTCACGAACTATTCTTTTTCAGTGCAGGATTGCTGCTCATCTTAGACACATTCTCCTTGGCAAGAACTATAAGGTTTTCTAGTCGTTTCCACTGGAATGCCCCATCTTTGAATAATACCTGCAAAGAAAAAAAGTTGAGGAAATGGTGCTAAAAACTAAAAATGGTATAAAGAATTGTAGAATCTCAGAATTAGATGCATAATAGTGCACTTGAACATGTATCTGAATCTACGCAACTTTTCCTTTTCACAGCAGAAGTTTCATGACATTTCCTTTACCAATGCTTAATTTGACAAATTGGTTCACATATTCGTTGCATTAATGTCAATACTGTCTAAACAAGTTACCTGAATCAGGCGTTCCCTCAGAGCAGGGTTTGGATCTGTCAACAGACGCTTTGCAACATATAGATATGCAACCTAAATATGAAGAAACATGGAGAAAAGGATGTAAGTAAACACAGATGTAAATTGATGTTTTCATGAGAGTTCAAAGGTGGCACATGACATACCTCTCAAGAAACTTAAAATCAGGCTTTAGGGTAAAGCAAATTCCTTCTTATGTCAACAACGAACGGATAACCAAAGAAAACCTTTCTGGAATGCGGATTGGGTAGTTGTACACGAGCTGATTGAACTTCCCTAAGATTTTGATTTTTTTTAATTAGAAAATTAAGTATATCTTCCCTCAGATATTTTTTAAGATATCTGAACATAAAGCATGCTACACACTTAGACTAAGCACTTGACATTAATGGAAGAAAAAAACATTTAGTAAGCATGAATGAGCAACCATGCAGAAATGCATTAAAAGATAATACTGACAACTCATATGACCAAGTGACAAACAAATAAACTGACAACACTTTGAGATTTGAGAAATCAACGATTCGTGTACAGTAAGAAAAGGAAACAAACAAGCTTCCATTTATCGGCAGTCAATACAATGCTAAGCATATCAACATACCAGTCACACTCCGGAAATTGAAGTCTGCCAAGCCTTTTCCAACTGAGTTTTGCCAAATGGCTTCCAGAGCTGGAATAATTGGGGCTACATCTGTTCCACTAGCAAGAAAACCTAGCCTAGTGAAGTCATTTGCCATTTCAGCATAGCCTTCATTAACAGCATGAACAACAACATCTGTTAGGGTTTGTTTATTTTGCTGCACATAGAACAAACAATTAAAAACAACATATTAACCACTTTTTGTTTCCTTTGATAACGTGCAAATGCAAGACAGTGCAATCATGAGTTCACAACAGAGAAGGAAACCTTTTAATAAAAAGATATTTTGACGCAGCATTATCATATACAAGGTAGGCTATGTATATATAGACAGACAAAAAGAAACAGCAACAACAATGTAACAAACTTTAAATGCAAAGAATTCTAACCTAGAAAAGAGCATTAAACAGACCTGGCTGAGGACGGCCACATTGCCAAAGTCGACATAAGAAATATGACCATCGCGCATTGCAAAAATGTTTCCAGGATGTGGATCTCCATGGAAAAGATCAAATTCAAGCAACTGGCGCAAGGCAGCACTCACTCCGACTGTGAGAAAGCCTTCCACATCAATTCTAGCTTCCTTTATAGCCTGCATGAACGAATTTGGAATTGCTGCTGCAAAACATTCACCATGAACTATTACATAGTTGAAATAAACAAACGACAATAGAGACGGTCAAACCTGTGGGTCCGTACATCTAATTCCATCTATCCACTCCATCACCGGAACACGAGAACCTGAAAGCTGCTTATACACTCGAGGTATCTTGACAGTTGGATCATCCTTCAAATTTTCTAAGAAATTCTCTATATTTGTAGCTTCCTAATATGTTGCAAAAGGGAACTAAAAGCATTAGCCTTCTATAAACTTATCAAAAAGAAAGAAAAGGAAGTTGTTGATACAGAATCAATGCACTTTATATTAGCAACATGACAGCTGTAATAGCTAATTCGCTAAATTGACAATGACAGTTAAAGGCTATGAAAATGCTTACGAGTGTGTAATCAAGTTCTTCCAAAAGTTTTTCACCAAATTCATCAACAATAAGCTCTGCATTACACCCTAATTTCTGAAGACAAATCCCATTCAAAAATGAAGCCAAAGTGCGGAGGAGGAAAAGATCTCGGTATATTATTGGTTCAATCCCTGGTCTCTGAACCTGCAATTTCAATGACAGAAATCAAAGATATAAGTATGGTTCCGGAGCACATTTAAGTATTTGGTTCAAGACATGAGGTGTACAAAGACACAAGAGTATTATACTTGTGCTTTTCTAAGGACCAAAATTAGAGAAAACAATGTGTTTAGTTAGAAGAAGAATAGTAAAGGTAATAAAAAAACTAAACTGATAACAGAAACAGAGTGAATATAGGAACCTTGATAGCAACATCCTCGCCAGTTTCTCTAAGTGTAGCACGGTAAACTTGGCCCAAACTAGCAGCTGCTATTGTCCCTGATGAAATTTTGCTGAACAATCTCTCTAGAGGCTGTCCAAGTTCCTCCTCAATTATGGCAAAAGCTACCTATCAAATATTCAGCAGCAACCAGAACTTTATTGATCACCCTGGTTCATCTGCACAAACTCTAATATTTATAATCTTGAAGAACTAGAATCTGCTGTAACCATATACGTGGTTAGGGACCGGAGGAACATCATCTTGCAAGATGCAGAGTTCATTCATATAATCCTCTCGAATAATATCAGGCCTGTTGGCTAGAACCTGAAGAACAGAAAAGCATGAAGATTTCGGTACCATATCTGGAGTGTACCTCCGGAATGGGATACAAACGCCACGTTCGATATCAAGTTGCTCCAGTGCACTGCTGGGTTTGTCGCTGGATATACTTTTGATGCGTGGAAGTTGGGTTATGTTTTGAGATGAGACTGGAGCACTAGTTGACGCAGCATTCGTGACATAGAGGGTCGATCGCCTTCTCCTTTGGGGCACCAAGGAGATTGACCTCGCAAAACCATGGTATGATGCTCGTCTGTTAGGAGTTAATGTATGAGACCACTGTGCTGAAGTCCAGATACATGCTGTGCAGAGCTCCATGCTTGAGCCTCAAGTGCTGATATATGGACGAGATGGCAAATTGCATCAGCAAACTTTAATATTATGGACCCTACCTATGGAGCATCATTACAGCACTATACATTCCAAAAGTAAACTGGAAAAGAAAACGAATCAGTCAATCTGTTTCTGGGGTAATTTTGTTTTTGAATACCAGCTGCAATCAACATTTTGAACATTAGGTTGTTCAGGTTCACAGTTTAGAAATGACAACTGAGCACGAATTAGGAAAGCTCTCTTGGCTTCCACGGACTGTATTCCAATTCTAATATGTACCAGTTTATTACAGACAAATTTTCCCCTATGCGGATGCAGATTTCTTCATTCTGCTGTGCTGCTGCCTTGCCAAACAACAATTTTGATAGCTAGATATATGCAACTAATTGGAAATCACCAACATCAGGTATACTAAGTACGGCGTAATCAGGAAACAGTAAATTTCAAGCAAGATATACTAGAATAAAATTGCAAACAGGTGCTTACTGCTTAGCCATGCACCATTAAATAAACCTCCAAAAAATCTAACCGCCTAACAATTGGGGAGGGGGGAATAGCGAAGAGAAGAAGGGCCTGTCCGGCCCTCTCCCTCCCTAATTGACCCGCCGACGGCAGCGCAAGTCTCCCCAGCCGGCACCGACGATGTGACCCCCAAAGAAAACAGAAACGAGATAGTAGCAACAGAGGGAGCTAACTTTTTTTTGGTGTGTGGGGGGGGTTAAGGAAAATGGAGCTCTGAACTCACTTGCCGACGCAGCCGCCGGTGACGGAATCGGCGGCGAAAGCTCAGTCCTTTCCACAGCTCCCACGAATTCTTGGTGGCGAACTTGATGAATCCTCCGGCGCCGAGCCACGCCACACTCTCTCTCGCGGTGCGCTCCTGTTTACCTCAGCACGCTCTCGATTTGGGCGCGGGGAAAAATGGTTTGCCTTTCTTTTCTTCGCACCCTTTCTGTGGTGCCAAGTGGTGGAGCACACGTAGCCATGGCCACGATGAAGAGGGAGGAATCAATGCTCAGTATAACGGCGTGGTCACGTCACGCGAGCTTTAACGTGGGGAAACCTTTGCTATCCACAGCCACAAGTACGGTGCCGCCTGATCGCTTGGACCACCAAAAATTTCCAAAATGTGGAGATAAAAGGTTGTGGATTTGGACTGAAAGGATGCTGCAGGTTCTGTTCGTTTGAGCTGCAGCTTTTGAACTTTTTCTGAAAAATTGTTGCGGGTTTTTTCCTGATAAGCCAACACTAGTTTTACTTTTAAAAGATGTGTTGAGCTTTCTGAGCTCAAAAAGCTAAAAAAGCTCATAAAACTGATCTTTCCAGTTTTTCATATAAACTGATCTTTTCTTGATTTCTAGCTTTTCAGAAGTTACACGAGAAATTCGTTATTTGTTTGAGCTTCTGGCTTTTCACGTTGAGAAGCTGCTAGAAAGCTCAAACAAACAGGGCTGTAAACACTGAAAAGGAAAATAGAAAATTAAAGGAAGCCACAGCTTTGGATATGCCGTTTGGTTGAGGTAAATTATCCGAAGAATGCCCAAACAAAAGAGTCCTAAAAAGATGATTTTTGAACCTCCCAATAATTTTTGGGAGCAAGAAAAAAAGCATATTCTCCAACAGATCTCAATATTTAATCTTAAAAAATCAAATTCCTGGCATGTCAACTACTACTTGCAGTCTAACTGGTGATTTTTTTTCCGGGGGAAACTCCTGAGTCCTGACCAACAAAGCGACTAGATCTCCAGTGAACAAACCTCACTGAACTCAGTCAAAAAAAGAACCATTTTCCTTGATCAAGTGCCTATGGAAAAAAAAATGACGCCGGGCCGGACTAGATCTCCAGTGAAGGACTCCAAGCCAAAAGAAAAATAAAAAGGACTTCGTCTAGTGCTGTTGATGCGGGCAAGAGGAAGCGGCCAAGCGGCAAAGGCACGCTGCGTGTTGGAATCAGAGACATTTTATGCATTTTAATCCGAAATATAGAATAAAACATGATAGTTATGATAGTGTAAACAGAAACATGATCCATTGTATTTGCAATGAACATAAAGCATACAGTAGGTACTATGAAGAATAAGAATTGAAAGAATTGAACAAGAAAGTTTAAAAGCAAATACCCAGAGACGGGGCCAGTTCTGGAGGAACCGAATGCGTCGTTACCCGACATTGGTAGTCGAGCCTGTTCGATGTAGCTATTCGAGAGTTGACGCAGTGTAGAGCTGAGGCAGTGCAGATGCGTCACCGGGAAGTAGTTGTAGACGAACAATGAGCAGTCGCGCAGACGCACTTCCCAAAAACTTGATCGCCCTTCTACTCCTCGGGTGCAGACTCTCTGATGAAGAGCGCAGCTTCGGAGGCCTGCTCTTCCGGTGAAGTCCGTGCACACAGATCGCCGAAACCAAGATGACAAAAGCGCAGCACAGCAGTGGACAAAAGGTCTGGTGGTAAATGTTTTCGCACACGAAAGAATGAGAGGCAGCCCCTCTCTTATAGGCAGCAGAAGATCTTTGGATGCCCAGGTTAATACAGCAATTAAAATGTCAGTTTCTGGTAACTGCCAGCCATTAGCAGTAGTCAGTTATCAGTCATTTGAATCGTTAGTACTAGTCATTCAATGAGTGTTCAGTTACTAGTCATCAACTATGACAAAAAACTGCAAAACTTGACCAAGCCAAGCCCACACATCACGTCGCCGTGCTGCGCCTCGGCACGGCCCGGCTCGACGAGGCAAGGCGATGCGAGCGAGCGCGCGGACGTGTGGCATCCTGCTATCCCTCTATCAACTTCTCAACAGGTGCAGCACAGCTTCACCAAATAAGTTGGTTAGAGACCCTCTCAACTTCCAAGTTGGTTTTATTCTTTTTGTAACTACCACCACTAATGGGCCTTGGGATTTATTTGATTAATTAAACAATTGGGCCTGCCCAATTATTCTAACAATCCCGACCAAATTCCAAGGCTCATTTGGAAATTTGTTCCACTGTTGTTGGATATACTAGTGTTTCAATGGAGACGGTTGAACATCCACCTAGAACATAAGCTACATTTGTCCACAACTAAACAATGGAGTATGCCTTAAATTGTCAGTTTTGTGCATACAAGTTTTACTTATGTCCTTTACCGATACTAGGCTGCAAAATGCACCTCCTCTGGTTGAAGCATATAAGTCATACTTCTTGGCCTTTCTCGAGTCTTTAGAGATTACCCAATCTTATAGACTATGACTAGCAGTCAAACTTATATAGGTTTGTTACTCACAAGATGTTTCTGCAGGTTAATATCTTTACCTAAGCCACTCGAATCACATTAAAGTGTTTACCAACCTGCCATGCAAATTTAGGAGATAATGCATCTCCAACGGAGTGGGTTAGTACAATAGTACTCTCCTTCTCATTTAGTCAAATAGCTTGTTTCACCACTCTAGTTCACGGGATCTCCGATCAAATAGAATAGGTTACCACTATGACTTAACTCTCATGTGGGTCTCGTTCCCATCTTCCTCGATGCCTCGTCTAACACATTTCGTGAAAGACCTTTAGTGAATTGATCTGCTAGATTTTTAGCTGTTTGGACATAGTCCAGTGCTATCACTTCGGAGTTTCTCATTTTTTTGACAGACTTCAACCGCCTCTTCACATGTCTTGATGACTTCATATTATCCTTGGAACTGTTCATCTTGGCAATCACTGTTTGATTGTCACGGTTCATTAGAATAGCCGGTATTGGTTTCTCAACCACCGACAAATCCGACAAGAGATCTCGAAGCCATTCAGCCACAACTGTGGCGGTATCCAGCATTGTGAGTTCTACTTCCATTGTTGACCTCGTTAAGATGGTCTGCTTGCAAGACTTCTAAGAAACAGCACCACCTCCAAGTGTGGACACATATCTACTTGTGGCTGTTATCTCATCAGCATCTAATATCCAGTTTGAGTCACTATACCCTTCCAGTACCCTAGGGTACCCATCATAGTCAATTCCATAATTTGTTGTGCCTATTAAATAGCGCATTACTCTCTCAAGAGCATGCTAGTGATCATCTCCAGGATTTGAGACAAATCTGTTGAGTTTGCTCACAACAAATGAGATGTCAGGCCTTGTAGCGCTAGCTAGATACATCAGCGAACCAATAATTTGAGAATATCTCAATTGATCCCTTGCGATTCTACGATTTTTCCGCAATATCACACTGGAATCGTAAGGCGTGGGAGCAGACTTGCAGTCAGTATAACCAAAGCGACTCAAGATCTTCTCCACATGATGGGATTACACAAGTGTAACCCCACCATTGCCTTCTCTCAGTAGTTTTTTGTTCAAAATTACATCAACCACTCCGATATCTTTCATCTCAAAACTTTGAGACAAAAATCTTTTAACTTCCTCAATCACATTTAGATTAGTACCAAAAATCAATATGTCATCAACATACAAACACAAGATCACACCTTCTTCCCCACCAAAATGGTAGTACACACTTGTCGGCTTGGTTCACAACAAAGCCAGCTGACGTGAGGGTCCTGTCAAACTTCTCATGCCATTGCTTAGGAGCTTGTTTCAGGCCATACAAAGATTTTTAATAACTTGCACACTTTTCCTTCATGACCCTCTACTACATAACCATCAGGTTGATCCATATAGACTTCCTCATCCAACTCTCCATTAAGGAAAGCTATCTTAACATCCATCTGATGGATGAGAAGACCTTGTGAGGTAGCCAAGGATAGTAGTACTCGAATCGTGGTCAATCTGGTAACTGGTGAGTAAGTATCAATGTAATCTTCGCCTTCTTTCTGGGTGTAACCCTTAGCCACAAGTCTCGCCTTGTATTTTTCAATAGCACCATCAGGCCTAAGCTTTTTCTTAAACACCCACTTGCATCCTACAGGTTTGCACCCATATGGACGATCAACAACCTTCCAAGTTCCATTTGACATTATCGAATCCATCTCACTTTTGATTGCTTCCTTCCAAGAGTCAGCATCAGGAGATCCATAAGCCTCAGCAATAGTTTTTCGAGTGTCATCTACAAGGTACACAATGAAGTCATCACCAAAAGACTTTGTAGTCCTTTGTCTTTTACTCTTTCGAGTCCCTTCATTATAATCCTTCTCATGATTCTCCTCAAGTGGTTGTTCAAAGTGTACTACTGTATCGTTACGTTCAGGGGAATTAACAGATTCATAACTAGAGTTGCTAGATGTTTATTTCATAGGAAAAATGTTCTCAAAGAATGTGGCATCTTTGGACTCCATGATTGTACCAACATGCATATCCAGTACTCCAGATTTAATTATCAAGAATCTATATCTGATACTATGAAAAGCATAGCCTAGAAAGACACAATCAACCATTTTTGGTTCGAGCTTGCGCTTCTTAGCAAATGGTACATTAACCTTTACCAAGCAACCCCAAGTTCACAAGTATGAGAGTGTTAATATTTTGTTTTCCCATTCCTCGAATGGAGTTTTCTCTTTGTTTTTCATAGGAACTCTATTAAGAGTATGACAAGCAGCCAACATGGCTTCACCCCACCATTCCCAAGAAAGTCCAGCTGTGTCTAACATGGTGTTAACCATCTCAGTTAGAGTACGGTTCTTCCTTTCAGCCACTCAATTTGACTCAGGAGAATAAGGTGGTGTTCTTTCACGAATAATGTCATGTTTCTCACAAAACAAATTGAACTCTTTTGAAAAATACTCTCCACCTCGATCTGATCGAACGCGTTTTATCTTCCTCTCAAGTTGATTTTCAACTTCGGCCATATAGATCTTGAAAAAATTAAATGCCTCATCTTTTGATTAAAGCAAATATACATAGCAGTATCTAATAGAATCATCTATCAAAGTCATGAAATATCTCTTTCCACCTTTAGTCAACACACCGTTCATTTCGCTCAAGTCCGAATGAATTAATTCTAAAGGTGCCAAATTCCTTGCCTCAGCAGTCTTGTGAGGCTTGCGGGGTTGCTTAGATTGCACACACACACTCGACACTTAGAATTTTTGACGAAAGTGAATTTTGGAATTAAACTCATACTAGCTAGCCGCAACATACAACCGAAATCAACATGACAAAGTCGTGAATGCCAAACATTTGACTCATCGTCATCACACACATGATTCACAACTTTATTACAAGAGTCCGATAATGATAAACGAAACAAACCATCACAGTCATATCCTTTACCAACAAAGGAGCCAAACTTAGAAATAACACACTTGTTCGATTCAAACACCAACTTAAAACCATCCTTACAAAGAAGAGATCCGCTAACAAGATTTTTATTTATTGAGGGGACATGCTGCACGTTCTTCAGTCGCACCGTCTTTCCCGAAGTAAACTTCAGATCGACTGTACCAACACCATGAACAGCAGCACCTGAGTTGTTCCCCATCAACACGGATCCAGTCCTTGTGACCTTATAAGAAGAAAACAAAGAAATATCAGCACACACATGTCTATTAGCTCTGGTGTCAATCCACTAATTTGGTAAATGAAAAACTGAAAGAACAAAATCATGATTACCATACCTTGATGTTCCCTTCTCAGCATCGCTAATAACAACATTAGCAGACTTCTTCTGACCGTGCTGCTGCCTATCCTTGCGATCCTTGCAGTCCTTGGCCTAATGGTCAGAACCCCCACACACAAAGCACTTTCCCTTGTTTTTCTTCTTTTTCTTAAAATTGGTAGTCTGAGTAGACTTGTGCTTAACTTTCTCTTTGCCCTTATTCTTGTGGGATTGGAAGTTCCTTTTCTGCACCATATGGGCGCTAGAACCTCCCTCATTGCCACGCGCACGTAAATCCTTTTCTCTCACCTTTTCTTCAACATCAAGAGTGCCGATAAGACTGGCTACATTGAACTCCTATCTCTTGTGTTTCAGAGTAGTAGCAAAGTTCCTCCATGAAGGAGGCAATTTGGCAATGATGCCACTGGCCACAAATTTATCCGGCAGCTCACACTTGACATTGACAAGATCCTTTGCAAAAGCATGTAACTCATGAGCCTGTTCAACTACAGAATGGTCATCGACCATCTTGTGGTCATAGAACTGCTCCATGATGTACAACTCGCTCCCTGCATCGGATACTTCAAAGTTTGCCTGGAGTGCATCCCACACTACTTTGCCAAAGCGAAGCTGCATGTATGAATGGATCAAGTTCTCAGCCAGAACACTGATCATAGCCCCTTTGAACAAATTATCAGCAAACATGTACACACTATCCTCCATGGAGGTGTGCGGTCCCATAGAATGCTCCTAGGTAATGAACCACACGTTCATAGCCGTGAGCCACAACTCGAGTCTGTCTTGTAATTCGTTCCATCAAATACATTCGGTTTCAATTGCGCAGCAAAGCCAACTACCGAAAAAGCCCTATCAAGTTTTTGGATTGTTGGAATCAGAGGCATTTTACGGTTCATTTTAATCTGAAATATAGAATAAAACATGACAGTTAAGATAGTGTAACCAGGAACATGATCCATTGTATTTGCTATGAACATAAAACATACAATAGGTACTATGAAGCATAAGAATTGAACGAGAAAGTTCAAAAGGAAATACCTAGAGGCGGGGCCAGTTTCATAGGAACCAAATGCTCTGTTACCCAACATTGGTAGTCGAGCCTGTTCGATGTAGCCGTTCGAGAGTTGATGCAGTGTAGAGCTAAGGCAGTGCAGATGCATCATCGGGAAGTAGACATAGACGAACAGTGAGCAGTCACGCAGACACGCTCCCCAAAAACTTGATCGCCCTTCTACTCCTCGGGTGCAGAGTCTCTGATGAAGAGCGCAGCTTCGAAGGCCTGCTCTTCTGGCGAAGTCCGTGTTGGAGGTATGCCCTAGAGGCAATCATAGAGATGATGATATTCCATTGTATCCATGTTTTATATTGTGTTCCTTGAATATCCATTAAAGGCTACATGAATTGATTTGCAATTATGTGAATTGTGTGAAAATCTTTACTTGTATGGTTATTCTAAAAGTTGTCCCTAGTCGGAGTTCATGTGATGACACACATGAATATTAGACTAGGACATGTATTAGTTGATGACTATGTTTCACAAGTCATGGACATGGAGATGTAAAACTAATAATGTGGGCACATGTAGAGACATGTGCTAGGACTGACCCAACACGAGTTACATAGTTCTCTCTTTACACAACGTGTACACTTTGTCCTTAGACCTGAGACTGTCGCATGTACTCAAGATGTGGATCGACTTACTTAGGGGCTATCAAACGTACACCATAATTGGGTAGCTATAAAGGTAACTTTCAGGTTTGTTAGGAAGCATGCTGTGAGGCATGGTCAGTCAAGATGGAATTTGCCCCTCTCTATTTGAGAGAGATATCTTTGGGCCCCTCGAGTGATCGGATCCGGAAATGCATGGCCATGCTACGTGAGGTTAAGAGTTAACCTAGAAAGGGATTCCAAATTACAGCATCGAGAAAGAGTCATCGGCTTGGAGCTATACTGAATATCGTGAGGCAAAGGGAATAGCATGTACGTGATGTTGTGATGGTTCGTCTGATATGATCTTCGTGTGCGTATAGGAGTTAGTATGTCTTGCTAGAGGCCGCTACTAACTATTGGTCGAGTAGGACTACTCGGGCCATGTCTATACGTATATGAACCTATAGGGTCACACACTTAAAGGGCTGGAAGCCCAATTCGGATGTGATCTGAATTGGACCAAGTTTAGGAATACTAATGGGTCTCGGACCCAGAGGCCCATTAGGAACCCCTATATATATTGAGGGGTGGGGCACCCTAGGGTTGAATCCCTTTCGCACCAGCAGTAGCCGTGCCTCCCACGTCCTCGCCTTGTTGCAACTTGCGGACCTAGCAGTTCGACTTGCGACGCTTACTTCCCGCACGTGTGGATACCTTGGAGGTGTTGCATCTGCAGCACTTGGACGAGCCGCCGCACGAGAGCTCGTACGAGGAACCTGATGAGCCAAGGACGAGCCTGACGAGCCGCGGCACGAGGAGGGAGTCGCTATACGTGGACGAGTTGCTGAGGAGCTACTCGACGTCGACGTGTTCGACTACACTGCGTCGACGTGTGATCGACTTCGCTGCCCCGACGCGTATCTACAACTTCCACACCTTTGCGTCGAGTGGTAATCCCGTGATCTTTAACAGCAGTTATTCCTGGTTTACGCGGTAGAAAAAATTTTATTTTGCGCTAACGTAGCCTACCTCGTATCCCAATAGTCCGTGCACACAAATGGTCAGAACGGAGATGACAAAAGTGCAGCACAGCAGTGGACAAAAGGTCTGGTGGTAAATGTTTTCGCGCACGAAAGAATGAGAGGCAGCCCCTCTCTTATAGGCAGCAGGAGACCTTTGGATGCCCAGGTTAATGCAGCAATTAAAATGTCAGTTTCTGGTAACTGCCAGCTATTAGCAGTCGTCAATTACTGGTCATTTGAATCATCAGTTACTAGTCAGCCCACACATCACGTCGCCGAGGCGAGCAAGCGCACGCGTGTGGCATCCTGCTATCCCTCTATCAATTTCTGAACAGGTGCAGCACAGCTTCACCATATAAGTTGGTTAGAGATCCTCCAACTTCCAAGATGGTTTTATTCTTTTTTTAAACTTCCACCACTAATAGGCCTTAGGATTTATTTGATTAATTAAATAATTGGACCTGCCCAATTATTCCGACACTGCACGTGGCTTGGCCCGGGGCGCGAGTGCGCAGTCACCAGCAGACCTGCTGCGTGTACCGCCTCGTTCGGTTGCCTGCTTTGCAGCTGGCTGCTGCTGCTCGGCTCTCTGCCGCAGCAGCTGCAGTACGCAGCAGCTGTCTGCCGCAGCAGCCAGCCAGCCAGCCGAACGCAGCAGCCAAGCGAACGAGCTGGTGCCGTCGTCGGATTGGAGGGGAGCCGCACCGCGGGAGGAGAGGCGACGAATCGCCCTGGCCGCAGTTTCTCGACTCCATGAGGGCGCATCCCGCACAAGAAAACTATTGCTAGCAAGAAACGAGGCAGGAGAAATCAAGCGCGCGAAGCGGAAGAAACGGCGGCGCTTGGTGGATTGGTAGCGCGGATAAGAGGCCAATATTTTCATCGGTTTAGCTTCAGTTTTAGTTACATCGGTTGGAGCACTGTTTTTTCATCTTTAAACCCAAAACTAATTATTGAGCTAATTTTTTGAACACCCTTGCTTAGGAGGCATTTGATTTTGGAGCTGATCTAGATGGAGCCGTCCTATCACGTATTTGGTACGGAAGCCTAATGATGGAACTATTCGAACAAGCGTACCAAGCCTAATGATAAAACTATTCTAACAAGCAATTATTTTTTCTAGATTCAGGACGGCTCGATCTCACAAAATGAGCAGACCAAATCGTCCCACTTCAATGACGCAAGATGATGTAGTCGGGGCGCTGGAAAGGGGTGAATCGAGCCTTGGGTAGCGTGAATCAAGCGCTCAGTAGTAGCGGCACAGAGCTTGGGCTGCACTAATTGAGCGCTTGACGGTGGGATGAAGCATGGGTGGGACGGATCGATCCCTTGGTGGCCGGACAAAGCTTGTGCTACGTGGGATGACGGAGCTTGAGTGGTGGAGGAGGGAGGAGCTTAAGCGGAATGAGAGGATGGAGCTCGGCGACGACGGCAGTGGCGGCGGTTGTAGGCACCTCAGTGGCGGGCAGCCAAGCAGTGTCGCGTGGAGCAACATGGGCGGCGGGGCGATTGGATAGCGGCATCGCGGATAGGCGAGCCTCGAGAGCAGGCTGCGGGTCGATAGGGGTAGTGCAGTAGAGGTGAGAAAATGGAAGGGGTGAGGAGTTAGATTCTTACCTCACTAACAATGGTTAACCGATCAATACCCATTCCATCCCAATCCCTCCAAATTTCAATCAAACAAAGAACAAAACTACTCCGTCCCACCAATCATAGAGTACGGAACCATACCAGAAATTAGGGATGGAACCACTGCATATCCTATCTCGCTCTTCATCGAAAACGCTACCTAAAAGGTTCCTCCTTTAAGCTTGTGGTCAAAAGTCAAAAGCTAAGAACATAATTTTGAAACACTGAGCTTCATGTAGGCAAAATTATATTTTTTTATTGGAAAATGTGCCGAGGCCCTTTTGCTAGCTTTTGGGTGATGGTGTTTTTAGGGTATTACATGTTGGAGGCTTCTTTTGAAGCTTTTAGGTGAAGTCACTTAGGATTCTAGATGGACACTCTAGAAAAAGAGAGAAATCCTAAAAATTCTCAAAAAAAGAAAAATATATGGTCATCGATCAGTAGACTCAAATCATCATTACCATTAGATCTATTATGTTTTCTAAAAAATTACCCACCTATATCATTGTAAAAATAGCCTAAAATAACCTTCTAGATCTGTCTAAATTACCCACCTCTACCATTATATAAAATAAACTAAAGTAACCCCGTAAAAATTACCCACTTATGCTATTATTAACAATATTTAAAATAGCCCATATATTTGCAACTAAATTACCAACCTCTAATACTTAAAAAAATAACTTAAAGTAACCCCTTAAATTTGCATCTATATTACCCACGTATGTCATTATAAAAACTAACATGAGGTAACCCCCTAATCTTCATCAAAATTACCCACTTATACCATTATTAACATTATTTAAAATAATCCCTATATTTGCAACTATATTGCCCACCGCTAATACTTAAAAAATAACTTAAAGTACTTAAATTTGCATCTATATTAATTACCCGCATGTCATTTATAAACAATAACGTGAGGTAACCCTACATTTAAATCCAAATCACCTTCATTAAAAATATAAATCAATGTACGGTTCTAAATCGTATATTTCTTTTAGTATATCACATAATAATTAAGGTATATACGCATGATGTGTATCACCATCTATAAAGATATAGTGGAAGTAATAAGAATATAGATTTCTACGTTAAAATTATAGCTCAAACTTATGGTACATTAAATAGATTCAAGCGCATATCTGCGATGCAAAGTAAAAAGTTAAAGATTATAAACATGGATAAAAATATTATAGAGTAATTACTAACTAGACAAAGATAATAAATATATATTTATACAAGTATTGTGTTCCAATATTTAACAAATAAGAGGTAGCTCAAGATAATAGTATTATAGTAAATGAGAGGGAGCACGGTTGATGGACTAGTTCCATTAATTCACGAAGAAGGTGCACGTTATCGTTGAGGTATCTCTTCCCCAATCAAGATCCCAAATACGCTTGTACGTGCACAAGTCGGAACGCATATATAAACGCCGTACGCTTACACGACGCATGACACGAGGCATGGCATCAGACGACGCGACGCCGCCCCGTTCCGGCGAGCCAACATCAGGACGGCTGCTCCTCCGCCGCTGTCGTCCCCACCCTCCCCGGGACCGTGCGCGCTCGCCTCCACCTTGCAGGAGCAGGACCCGCGCGGCAGCGGGCTCGTCAGGGCCGGCACGCGGCCGCCGCGTGCACGTCGGTGATGATCAGCGCCGGCGCCAGCCGCCGCCCTCGGCGCGACGGTGACAGAGCTGTTGCTCACCGTCACGGCGGCCTTGCGATCGCCGGTGCGGTGTGCGGTGACGAGCACCGGGGCGGACGACGCCTCGTTCCTCGGGACCGCCTCCATGGCAGGAGAAGCCGCGAGCAATGCCATCGATGACAATAAGCGGCTGCTCGTGCTGCGATGCAAGGTGTAGGAAGGGTATGGTATATGTAGTTGACGGCGGCGTCGTGGGTGGCACGGGAGTTTGGTGGCTGGGCTCGTGGTTGCGGCATGCAAACTGATGCATTTATTTGTTTATTTTTTGTAGCAGGTTGTTATAGGGGTTCGCCAAGTTACGCCAGGGCCTCTGGTTAATTTCGTGGCGTTCTTTGACTTGGAGCAAGTGGAGTGGAGGAGCGGTTGAAAGCGTGGCGCGCTTCACGCCTCCGCGCCGCGGCGGCCGGTCCGGCGCCGTTCACGCCTCTGCTGGTAACGACAGGTTTTGGCTTTGCGTAAGTGACTCCGAAAACTCTTTTAATATTATCCTAAAACCAGGAATAAATAAATAAAATTTACCTCCAATAGCTTCCAATCTTTCCCATAAAAATGAACGGACGCTAAAAACACATCTGTCCTCCGCATATATACGGGTCCGGTCCATCCCCAATCACCTAGCATGCCCACCTGATTCGTCCCTCTCTTCTTCTTGGTACTCTCCTTCTTGGCTTTGGCACACTCCAACCGACACAGCCACGTCATCGAGATGCGGCGCCGCAGGGAGGCGGTGGCCGGAGCCTCTCTCACCGCCACCGGCAAAGGCGAGGAGAAGGGGAATGAAAAGCTGGAGTGTCGTCGAATAAAGGCGAATTCTTGGCGGCGCAAATGATGGCGGCGGCGGCGTGGCCACAGACGGAGGGCACGCGGCGGCCCCGGAAGGCACTGGATTGGCCGGCGATCGCGTGGAGCCCGCCGCCTCCTCCTCGGGCTCCGGCGGTGGTGGCACGGCGGCCGAGCCAGGGAGAAGGAGTTGGAGTGGCCGTCGACCAAGGACACGTCCCCGGCGGTGGTGACGATGGCGTGGGCAGTTGTGCAGCCGCGTACCAAGGACGTGCAGCGGTCCCGATGGATAGCGCGGCTTGAATCCCGCCGCACCGCTGGCTCCAGCTGCAGCGCCAGGCCAGCAATTCGGGATGGACAAGACGCTTCAGCGGCTCGGGGGGCCCAAAGGGCGCAGCACGCTCTGCAACGCGTGTGTCGTGCAGTACAGAAGTGGCTGCATGGTTCCGGTGCTCCTGCCGGCATGCAGCCCCGCCTTCTCCCCGGAGCTGCACTTCGATTAGCACAACCGCGTTGAGATGCACCGCCGCCGGGAGCGGTCGGCAAAGCTCCCCCCCCCCCCCCCCCTGCCCGTGCTGGCAAGAAGGGGAAAGAAGAGCTGGACTGGCCGTCAAACAAAGGCGTGTTCGCAGCAGCGCAGGCTATGGTGGCGGCGGAGGCTCGACCGCAGACGAAGGGTGTGAGGCGGCGGCGGCGTGTGGTGGAGCTGAGCCCGCCGCGCACACCACTGGTGTTGCGGCAATGGAGTCGATGTGGAGGAGAAGCAGCAGCTGTCGAACAAGGTCGCGTTGACGACGGTGGCGTGGCCGCGGACGAAGTGCTTGCGGCGGCCCCCGGCGGTGGATCCCGCCACACCCTAGTAGTCGTGACCTGTTTTGAAATATTGGGATCTAGTTATTAGTGATATACTATGGGTGGATATGTTTTTAGGGGTAAAATTTTTTGAAAGAACCCCAATATATAGTTTTTGAGGAAGAATTTTTTGAAGTACTTTTGAAGTTGCTCTAAATGCATCATAGGCACGTACGTAGGGACCAGCTTATGGGAGAAGGTTAGTATGGGTTTTCTAGCTACTATTTATAATTTTTTTGAGGAATGTACATATAAATTCTTACCTCTGAAATTTATTTGATGCGAGGAAGAACGGGTGTTTGAGCTGCAGCTTTTGAACTTGTTTGAAAGCTATTGCTGTTTTTTAATGAAAAGCCAACACTAACTTTTGGAAGATGTGTTTAGTTTTCTAGGCTCAAAAAGCTACAAAAAGCTCAAAAAACTGAGCTTTTCAGCTTTCCATACAAACTCAGCTTTTCCGAGCTTCTGACTTTTTGGAAGCTGCACGGGAAGTTTGTTGTTTGTTTAAGCTTCTGATTTTTCACGCTACGAAGCTATCAAGAAACTCAAACAAATAAGGCATTGACCATGTTTGGAACGGCGACTCCCAAACATGCATCGCAGGGAAGCGAGAAGCGACCCTAACCCAGCTTCTCGCATCCAGCATCCCCATGTTCAAATCTCACATTTGGTTGGAAACGGGCGGTTCCCCGACCAAAATGTCATAACAAATAGTAGGAGGGCTGTCAGTGACCAAAGCATTTTCTTTTCATTTTTACCCCTTCTCCTACCTCCGTTTGTCTCATTTCCTCTCCTCTCTCTCGCTGCCGACCGACGGCCCCACCTGCCCGTGCTGGCCTTCCTCGCCGCCGTCGGCTCCGCAGCCCCGGCCGCCACATCGCTCGTCCTTGTTGCGGCGCTGGAACCTACACTGGTGATTGGACAGGGGCTTGCCGAGGCCTGGCCACCGCCGCCTCACCAATGCAGGCGTAGCCGCATCGGACACTGTAGCCAATTCCACTACGCCAAATTTAATTTATGCTGGCACAGACAATTTAGCGTGCTGGCAGGTGTGATTGGCACCCACCAGCACAAAGCTTTCTTGGGTCGGTGAGGGAGCACCCGCCATCACAGAAGCCACTGTGCTGGCGGGCTCGGAAGAAGCTTCCAAGGCGGGAACTAGGTGGAACGGCCTCTCCACCCGGCGTGGAACTCCACCAGTGTACTGCACCGTCTCCCATGGCACTCGGCCTCAAGCTCATCACTGCCTACGACCATCCATTCCTCAACAACGCGCTCATCCACCAACCCTGCCTGATGCCACCGTTCAGCTCGGGGGAGTAGACCACCGGTTGCACAACAGCAGGGCTAGTTCGATACTAAAGAGGGGTCTTTAGTACCGGTTGAAATAACTGGTACTAAAGCGCTATTAAAAATAAAAAAATGAAATCCCGCTCGCTGCCCCCGCCCTCCCGTGGCCCCCACCCCCGCTAGCCCCC
Organism: Setaria italica; assembly: GCF_000263155.2. Lineage (NCBI taxonomy): Eukaryota > Viridiplantae > Streptophyta > Magnoliopsida > Poales > Poaceae > Setaria > Setaria italica. Next base: position 12,136,538 of record NC_028457.1, on the reverse strand, counting down.
GTTGCCCCCGGCCTCCTGCAGCCCCCGCTGCCCCCGCCCGCCCTCCCGCCGCCACCCCCGCCGCCTCCTGCCTTCCCGCCGCCGCTCCCGCGGCCCCCGCCGCCTCCTGCGTGAGAGAAAGAGATAAGGTACCCGTGAGAGAGAAGAGAGAAGAGAGAAGGAGGAGAGGAGAGACGTGAATTAAAGGTACCCGTGGCCTCTTTAGTACCGGGTGGAGCTTCCACCCGGTACTAAAGGGGGTCACGGGGCGGGTCTGGGGAACTAGCCGTTAGACTTGGTACTAATGCTAATGCTCACATTAGTATCGGGTCCAATTCCAATCTGTACTAATGCAGTGGACGAAAGGTCCATTCTCAGTAGTGAGCTGAGGCCAGTATGGATGTATGGCAAAGTGCGGTGACTCTTAACATTCAAAAAAAAAAAGTGCGGTGACTCCTTCCCGGAAGATCACCGAGCACTTCACGGTGGCTACTTTCACAAAGTTGCGCGTCCTCGAGATCTGAGCCTTTTCGTATTTGCGTCCCCAAAGAGTGCTGCAGCACCAAAAGGCTGTAACCAAGGTAGTAGGTGTCGTTTTGGGCACACACATTCCCCCTCCCAAGTCCCAACCATTCTCACATCCTTCAATGGCCCGACCGACCAGTGAGGAGTGGTAGTCGAGGTCGGCCAGCCATGGCTGTCGCCGGCGGGCTGATGCTCGCCTCCGTTGTCATCAAGGAGGCAACCGGGAGGCTGAGTGCGGCCATCGGAGGGGAGATCAAGCTGCGGTGGAACTTCAACAAGGATCTGCAGAAGATGAAGGACACGCTGGAGTCCATCGAGGCTGTGCTGCACGATGCCGAGAGGCGGTGCTTCAATGAGGAAGCGACTGTGCAGCTGTGGCTCAAGAGGCTTAGGGACGCCGCGGAGGGCATCACCAACATGATTGATGTCTACGAAGCCAGAACTACTTCTAACCCTAGCTCGTACACCCAAGGTGCGTATCGCCTGTATCCACCACCATAATTTTCCTCTTCACTGTCCAGTATATCTACTCCCCAAAGTGCCTAGCTTTACCAATCTTACCTAGAATAATGGAATATGCCAACGCCTCCGTGAAATTCTTGCAGCTGTTATCTAAGATCTTCCATTTCCGCAAACTTACCAAGTTTAGCATGGCTAAGAAGAACATTGCGGATCAACGTCATGATTACGGATTCAAGCAAGAATCTAGCCCCAATCGCCAGCAACTTCCTGATAAACGAGAACAATTGGTGGAGGCGTGGAACCTTACATCGTAGGGATGGGGGATGACGACAAGTAAGTTATTGTCTTGTCTGCTCCACGCCATCAACCAGAAGGATATACCACTCACAATTAATACTTCCTATATATGGCATCGGAGGCATAGGCAAGACAACCTTGGCAAAACTGATTTCCAGTGAAGCCATGTTCCAAGACTTTTCTCAAGTGTGGATTTATGTGCCCCAGACGATGTCTGACTTGAAACAAATTGGCAACTTCATAATATCAGAAGTATCAAAAATAAAGAGCGAGATACTTTCAGTACAGACAGTAAAAGATCGCCTAGAGGAGACGCACTTGCTAACAAGAAGATTTATATCGTTTTGGATGACCTGTTGGAGAGTAAGCCATCAAAGTTATACAGCTTGAAGGCCATGCTAAATGTTGGCAATGGTAGTAAGGTGATTGTCTTTGTAACCACCCGTGACAAACATATCGCAGATAAAATTTGTACCGTTGAACCGTACAAGATTCCATTGTTCACTAATGACATGTGCTGGACTATAATAAAACAAAAGGTTAACTTTGAAGCTAGACCTTACAAAGATCAGTTGGAGACGGTAGGAATGGAGATTGCATTAAAATGTGGAGGATTTGGCTTTAGCAGCTCAAACGTTAGGCTACATGTTGGAATCCAGGACGTTTGATGAATGGGAATCAGTGAAAAATAACTATTTCTGGGACAAATCCAGCTCAAATGTGATTGCATCCTTGATGTTAAGCTACAACAACATGCATCCTTATTTGAAATTATGCTTTGCCTATTGCGCAACATTTCCCAAAGGTTACAAGAGAGTCAAAGATGATCTTATTTACCAATGGATTTCTCTTGGTTTTGTTGAGCCCCCAACCCCAAGTACATTCTCCACATGGCAGCATGGTGAGAATTATGTAAGTCATCTTATGGCGATGTCCTTCCTTCAGTATACAAAGTCACATCATTTGGTGAGTAAATTGCATACCGGCCTCTGCACATCAACAATTTTTATTATTATCCTTGAACTTCTTTTTTGGAAAACTCACGTGCATAACATTTCTACCTAAGTTGTAGCTTCCAAATTTTATCCAACAGTGTTTCAAGCAAATATACATCTTTGACCATCAGTGTTTTTTTTGAGTGATAAGTATGGAAAATTGCATTAGCAGAATGTAAAACTACTCGTGTTAAATAATACTGTGGGTAAGAATTTTATACAACCAAAACCTTTCGCCACATAACACATATCATAATCCAGTTATTTGTTCTCTGCATTATGAGATTCTTTAGGTCATTCTCAAGATAACACAAGGATGTACACTTCATAGTTTCTATTTATTAGTGGTATAGTACTATAACATTAGGAAGGTATATGTAGCAATGTGTTTTGTGCGGTACCATGTATGGTACCTCCTCGAGAACCAGAAAAAAGCTTATGCAATATTCCCTCTCTATTTGTAATTTAACAAATTTATCCCTTTTGATTTCTTCATATCCATGTACAATTAATGAGCTTTGTTACAAGAGAAACTTTTTCTCTTTAGAGTGCTTGAAAAAAATGATAGCCGTCCATGCGGCAAAATCGAATGGTGGAAACATAGGAAGTACCATAAAGTACCTAAAGAGAAGTACCAATTTGGTGGGACCAAGTACCAAAAATAGTGAGAAATTACTATGATGTCCTTTTTATTATGTGTAAATCTATTTAATTCTTTCTGGAAAGAAGAATAAGAAAGGAAAGTGCCTGCAAGTACCACTGGTACTTTAAAAGCATTATAACAAAGCTACTGGTACTTTAAAAGCATTGTAACAAGAGCTTTGTTACAATGCTTTTAAAGTACCAGTGGTACTTGCAGGTACTTTCCTTTCTTATCCTTCTTAAAAAAAGAATTAAATAGATTTACACATATTAAAAAGGGCATCATAGTAATATCTCATTATTTCTGGTACTTCTTTTTAGGTACTTCATGATACTTCCTTTGTTTCCACCGTTCAATTTCACCGGATGGACGGCTCTCATTTTTTCGAGCACTCTAAAGTTTCTCTTTTTCTGACTCTTGTTTCACCCCTAGGAGTTGTAGCTGCGTACTCTATGTTGCAAGAGCTGATTCTGCAAAATCCTTCGTTGCAAGCCATTGGAGTGCATCACGAGGTTGTTACAATGTTCACCATGCACGATCTGGTGCATGACTTATTAGCAAGATCAGTTATGGTTGATGAGATTCTAGATGCTAGCAAACAAGGCAATATATTACTCAATGACACTGTACCAAGTCATTTAAGTCATTCACGCTATATCCTACCAAGGTACGGGCACTGCGTTTTCTAAAAAGTGAGAAAACTGTGCTCCAAGGTGCATCATCTTCTTTTGATTAGTACCTGCCAGTTACAGTTTGTGGCAAAATTAGGCTTCATGAGGATGTATTTAGTTCTGCAAAGTACCTCCGTGTCTTGGATTTAAGTGAGTGCTCTATACAGAAGTTGCCAAATTTTATTGGGCCCGTTTGTTTCGTCGGAATTGAATCTCATTCTAGGAATCTCAATCTAGCAATTAGATTCAATGGAAATTAAATTACATACAATCAGATTAATTTCAATTTTCTTGTTTGGATGTACAAAGAAACTAATTTCTAGAATTAGATTCCAAATATTATTTGATTGATTAGAAATTCAAACGGAACAACATGCTACCAGCATACAATTCAAACATCACCTCTAGTTACTTGCAACATGTCAGATGATATACTTCTGATCGATTACTTGGAACATCACCTGATTACTTGCAATCAAACATCACAAGTAATCAAACATATCTGACATATCTGACAAATCAGCTGCAGTCCTTGCCGCTTCACCGGTAGCATGGTCTTTGCCAAATACCAAGCTAATTGAGTCCCAGCACAAGACAGTCTTGTGCCTATACCCAGAAGCTTCTTTGTTTTTCTAAAAAAACAAATGGTTAACACATGTCTATCCATCCTGCAGATGTGCTATTAGTATCAATAAGCTACTTTCAGTTGACATAACCAGCTAGTTATCCAGACACCCTTGTTATAGTACTCCACAAATGTGTTAAGAAGAGCCTTGTCCATGTCGTCATTCCAAGAAATGTAACCCCTGCCCGAGCCTGACTTCTTGCCCTTCTCCATATCCTACAAGAAAAAAGTTCACAAAAGGTTATTAGTAAAAATATTGAGGAGCAAAACCAAATATCATAAGTTTGAGCATGCATTGATGATAGAATTTATCATACATTGACTACGTCTTGCTTGGTAATCAGCAAACATTTGGTTAGCTTTGGTATCCCTAAAATTGCTCCATTCATTTGATGATTGAACATTGGTAATCATACCCACTTCACTTTGAACTTCATGAGGTTCAAAAGATATTACTTGATCAACTTGGTGTATAAGTAAGTCATTCATATCTCTCTGTCTATCAATTACAAAGTTGTGCAATATGCAGCAAGCATTAATGATCCTAATCTGCAAGAATTTAGTAGAAATGAATTACATGCTAGCTAGGGTCATTCAGAGGTGAATTTCAAGCTAGGTTACTAACTACGGAATACCTAATTTTGTAAGTCAAAATATGAGTTGCTTCTTAGTATAGCCCACCTCATCTTCAATAGCCTAAATGTTCTCTCTATCATATTTCTAGCAGTTGAATGGTGCAAATTGAATAGTTCTTTGGCAGTGGATGGGTTATGCCCTTGAGCAGCCCACTCATTCAAGTGGTAGCGAGTGGATCGATACGGAGCAAGAAATCCCGGTCCATTGGTGTATCCGGCATCTACTAGATAGTATTTCTCACTTGGAATAACAAATGCATCCTCCCGAGACATTGCATCACGTAGCACACGTGAATCTGAAGCTGATCCTTCCCATTCCGCTAAGATGTAAACAAATTTCATGTGACGATCACAAACCCCCAAAACATTGGTGGTAATCTGTTGCTTCCTATTCCTATACCTCCCTTGGTCAGCCAAAGGCACAAAAATGTCAATGTGTGTACCATCTAATGCTCCAAGGCAATCTTCAAACCACTTCCACTTGGAATCCTCAGGTTGTACAGTTGATGGATCAGGAAGCTTGATAAATTCATGGCATAATTATAGAATACCTCTCAGCACCTCATTGAAGTGACGGCAGATTATCTCAAGTGACCATCCATATGAGCTACAAATCATCCTCATCTTAGTGCCATGACCCACTACAAGCATTACTGCTACCTTTTCTTCTACTGACACATTCTTATTATCACACATACCACATCTCTCACGTAAGATGGCACATAGGTCATAAAATGATCTCTTAGTTAGGCGCAAACTATCATAGCAATAGACATTTGATCCTTGGTACAGATTTCTTAGCATTTGTTTGCGTGTAGCTACATCTCTCTCAACCACTTCATCCGGATCAACGATATGTCTAGGTCTCTTACGTTGATACCAGTGCACAATCATGCTCATGATAGCAGAAACAAATAAAGCAACCACTCTTTTTCTCTTGTTCCTACGCATCTCTCTCATTTGCTCCATGCTTGTATTAACCAAGTCTATATTTTTGTCAGGCATCTAAAGCACATATGCAAAAAGGAATGTTTTAATTTATCATCAAAATGCTACACTATTTCATGAAACTAAGCAGAAACATAGACAGCCTGCAAAATGCTACAGAACGAGTGTACAGCTACAGAACATTTTGGATAATCAGAAGACAAAAAATAATCAGTTAACAAAAATGATATAGGCAAATAATCAGTTAACATTTTGGATAATCAATAACTTCATGTGTTACAGTTTAATCAGTTAACAAAAATGATACAGGCAAATAGTCTGAACTCTGGAGTGCCCCAATGCTTAACCTAATTTCACTCTAGGAGATGCTCCAGGTTTGCACTAAAATGGCTAACTTTCTAGTAGCTTACATAATAATCCTGCAGCCACTATGAAACTAAGCATCCACGATGGAAGGTGTCATATATTCCTACAAAACATTGGGGATAGGCACCAGGTGTACGAAATAGTTTTTATTCAATGTCATCAGCTTGTCACTGCCTGATTACAAAGCATATCACACAACCTTCAGAATTTTGCATCTCAACATTTGGCACCATATCGATCGACAGATTAACCATCTTGGAGCTAGCTGTCCTTGGACAACATAAGTGAACAATCAGTTTGCTAAAAGTGAAGGAGCCGACTAGCTCTGAGCATTGCCGGCTGTTTTCAGTTTGCTAGCTTGAATGATGAGCGATGATTACACACAGTACTCTTAAATAAGCAAGACATTTCTGGTTCGTCTGCTATCTAATGTGTGTCAATATACTCTTAAATAAGCAAGACATTATATTGTGGTCACAATAGGCTGATCAATCAAGATGATTTCTTCAAAAATAGCAAATCCATGATTATCCCAACATTTCAGGTGAAATGCTACAAATTAGCTGAGATATGCTACAAATGAGGCTTCCAGAAGACTAACTACAGCTACGTATTATACATAATTACCAGATCAAAACCCTAAGAACGAAGTGCAACAACCAGATCAAGACACAAATAGTAAGAACAAAGTGCAATCAGGGAGGAGAAGAGACGTTGCACGAACCCTACAGGGCGGCGAGGTAGACGGGGGCGCCTGAGGAGGAGGGGGCGGCGGAGGAGGTAGACGTCGTCTTCTTCGCAGAGGAGGGGCAACGGAGGAGGTAGACGTCGCCTTCTTCGCGGAGGAGGGGGCGGCGGCGAAGGACCAGTCTTCGCGGCGGAGGGGGCAGCGGAGGAGAGGCTGGCGAAGGGGGCGCCGAAGGAGGAGGCGGCGGCGTGGATTCGGGGGTGGCGGAGGAGGGGCTGGCGGAGGGGGCGCCGGAGGAGGAGGACGACGCGCGGGAGGTGGCGGCACAGGGGCGAGGAGTCGGGAGGCGTCGGGGGGAGGCGAGTCAAGGTGAGGAGTCGGGGGGAATCGTTTTCCTGATATTTTGCTTGGAATGTAGGGAAGGAAAGGTGGAATCACCAGGAATCGCTGTTTCCAATTCCGGAGGGAGCCAAACATGGTGACCTTGGAAACTAATTCCAATTCCAGCAGATTCCAATGAAACAAATAGGCCCTTGGTGATTTGAAGCAGTTGAGATATCTTAATGCTTCAAGGGTCCAACACCAGGACCCTTTCTGTATAGAGCACTCAGCATTTGTGGGTCTTCTAAGATCATGGCACTGCCACAGTCATGGAGAAATGGAATGTTTGACGTATCTTGATTTGTCAGGTTGTTTCAGATTAGAAAACTTGACTGTGTCATTTGGCAAGCTGACAAAGTTGGTTCATCTAGATTTGTCAAATTGTTGCCATGTTACACATGTATCAGAATCCTTGAAGAGCCTCACAAACCTTGAATATTTGGATTTATCAGGCTGCTCGAATATTGGGAAGCTACCAGAACATGTGGGTAGCCTTTTGAAATTACGAAATCTGAACTTATCATACAGCTCATATATTCAAGGAAGCATCAAAGCAGAAGCTTTGGTTAATCTCGACAATCTCAGGTATTTAAAGTTATCACGTTCTTTTTGGAATTTGAGAAACACAGGCCCAATAACATTTGGAAATCTAAAACATCTGGTTTATCTTGATTTATCATGTTCTGTTGGAATTGATGGTCTACTAAAGGACCTGGGTAGCCTTACCAAACTCAATTATCTGAATTTGTCAAAATGCTTGGCCGATTTAAATCTGGAATTGATGTCAAAAGCCATGGCAAATCTTACTGAACTCCGCTATTTGAATTTATTATCAAGTTTTATATTCTCGATGGAAGGTGAAGCGGCACTTTCCATTGTCCTTCAGTGTATCAGTAATCTTCCAAACCTAGAGCATCTGGACTTGTGGACTTGTCTCATAATACAAGTCTTTCTCTAACCTCAGAAGATCCACTGGATCTCTCGGCACGCTCGAATCTGCAGAGTCTACCGGCAAGTCTGTATGAAATGGATACGCTGTAAATTCTATATCTGGATGGGTACTATAGGATAAGAAAAACACTAATACCTCAAGGTAGTTTGCCTTTTTTTTAATTTGCAGACTTCCAGGTTCGAACCTGGGCTGTGAGCGTCACAACCGGCTGCTCTACCACCGCACTACACGTGCGTTTGCGGTACCATAGGATAATCCCATTGAACAAAAATTTAATAACGTTACTTCAATTTCTAGTCCAAGGTGATTGTCGTGCCTCTAGCAGCAACCTTGTTCTGCTTCAGGAGGTAAATCGTAGGGACCTGGGGATAAGCAGACTTGAAAATGTGAAGTCCATGCAAGAGGTGCCGACTATAAATCTGACAGAAAAAGAAACAATGAAAGAACTGGAACTCAACTGGACGAAAGATGCTGAGAGGTTTGTGGAGGACAAGGAACAGTTAGGAGAGCTAGTTCCAACAAGCAACTTAGAGAATTTACATCTTTACCAGAGAGCACGCAACTTAGAGAAATTATATATTGCCAAGAACTATTGAAGTGGTGGGCTACTGAGGAGAACAAGACGAAGCTCGCTAACGTAAAAGAAAAGGAATCTGAAACTGTTTGTCCTTGTTCGCACTAATGATCTGACGGTGATAGATACTCGGGTACCTTCATGGAAGGTCCAACCAACCACTAATGGGTCGGCCTGACTTGATGAAGAAGGCAGAAGATAGAGTCCAGTTAGGGCTCCTCATGTGTTGTAATCCGACTGGATCTCGTCCATAGCAACCGACTAGGGGTCTTGCCATGTAACCCTATCCCTCGGAGTATACAAGGGGTAGGGGTACCCCTAGGGGGAACCGATCCAATCTCTCAACACAACAACCAACACCCGAGCGCAGAGCGCAATACAATTCTCCAAACAGAACGTAGGGTATTACGCTACACTGGTGGCCCGAACCTGTATAAATCTCTGTATTTTGTGCCTTGCGTTACCATCAAGTTCATGATCTTGTGATCCTCTCTGCCTACAAATCAACCATCCGGTACCTCTAGATGGACTGCTGGTCACTAAATCCGATAGACTAAGTATACAAGAACGAAAGCAACCAGTGATTGGTATAATCCGACAGACTAAGTATACAAGAACGAAAGCAACCAGTGATTGTCTACCAGCACAAATGTAAAAAACAGTAACTTGAGGACTTTTTTTTCTTCAGCACCATTTTGCACTAAACGATCAAAATATGCCCACATGTGCAATGCTTTCATTCATATGAACAAGATTCGTGCTAATGAAGTATTGGCATTTATATTTATTGCAGAAAATTAGTTAGTACTGTGATGAAATGGCAAGCTGCAGAATTTGATCAACTTGCAAAACTTTTATGATGGCTGATTGAGATTCATCAGGTCAACGGAGGATCATTTGGACTTATCAGGAGCAAAGAGATCATAAAAATGTTCGCAAGGGCCGGGCCGGCGCAGTTTTCCACAAAACTCTAGCTTTAAATTGACTTCTATCATCTTTCCCTGCTGGGCGACTCCGACCCTCTCTCTGCGGATGGGTATAGCCAGTGAACCGATGCCGGCGGTGGCTGTGCTGACGGTGCACGGTTTGATCATCATGTCGAGGAGCATAGACGAACCCCTGATGCCGTCGCTGCCAACGGCGGCGCGTTTGGGTTCTTGTTTAGTTGCCCAACTTTGGAATGTCAAAATTATTGTAGTAATACTGTAGCGTTTCGTTTGTATTTGTGAATTATTGTCCAAATATTGACTAATTAGGCTCAAAAGATTTGTCTCGCAAAGTACAATAAAACGGTGCAATTAGTTTTTGATTTCGTCTACATTCAGTACTCCATGCATGTACCGCAAGTTTGATGTGATGGGGAATCTTCTTTTTGCATAGTGCCAAAGTTGGGATTTTGGAGTGAACTAAGGCCTTGTTTAGTTGCCAAAATTTGGAGTGTCAAAATTACTGTGCCAGCACTGTAGCACACTGTAGCGTTTTGTTTGTATTTGTGAATTATTGTCCAAACATTGACTAATTAGGCTCAAAAGATTCGTCTCGCAAAGTACAACAAAACTGTGCAATTAGTTTTTAATTTCGTCTATATTTAGTACTCCATGCATGTACTGCAAGTTTGATGTGATGGGGAATCTTCTTTTTGCATAGTGCCAAAGTTGGGAGTTGGAGGTGAACTAAACAAGGGCTAAACATGACCTAGGTCCTTGAAGGGGACTCAAGCGCCTTGCAAGGTTTTGTTCAAAACATTTTCCTCTTTTCTTTTTGAGATGGGATATTTTTAATTCCTTTTTGGTTTCAGATCAAGATGTTTTACCTTAATTTTTTTTCAGATCATGGTATTTCCTTTTGAAATTTAGTCACCTCTTTACCCCGTGTTATTGTGACGGCGCCCTAGAATTTTTATCTATTTGCAAAACATTTTCCGTTAAGTTCCGTTTACGAATTTACCTCCTGATTGGTTACATATATAAGCCGGAAGTTATTATACACCAAATGAAATTTGTACAATTATCCAAATAAACTTGGAGAAATTACAATCAAAAACATTTTTAAAAAAAGGAAATGATTCCGACCCACAGCACACAACAAAGTTCTTACTTCATCCGTAGCACATCAGCTGATTACAAATACCCCTCCGTCCAAAAAATAAGTCGCTCCAAGTAATTCTAGACAGATTAATAAGGAGGTAAAATGACGCGAAATGACCTCTAGCCTGGTTGTTAGAGTACATGAGTAACACCTAGCAGGATAGGTTAATCGGGTCTGGAATAAAAAAAATTATGCAAAAAAATAGGTAAAAGCTTTCCTTGCTGATGAGAACATCACCTGCTGGGATACAACCACATTAGCAACTTTTGATTCAAAGGTGAAATAATTCTTTGACATGATTGTATTTGATACATTTGATGAATTGATGTTGCACCATGATGTGTGTTCATTATCATTTTCAGAAATACATACGTGGATCAAAAAGAGTGTTAAACACACATGGAAATCATGGAGAACTAAAGAAGTTGATTGGGGGTCAAGTCCAAGTATTCCCAATATCCTCTACCAGGTCACCAAGTCACTTTTGGCTCAAGGAAAGAAAGAGATCAAATCCAACACGTTTTGGGGTTGGATTCGGACTGCAGCATTGTACCAACTTGCAACGGCCGCCACGACCTCATCCGGACTCCATTTTGGGTGTTCAAGTACTCCTTCGAATTCTTATGAAGTATATTTTCATATGGACCCAGACTCATATCCATATCGTTCCTGAGACTGTCGCAATGATTAAATTACTACCTAGAGGTTTTTCTATCAAAGGTGTCGCGTCGCCTTATTTTGGCCCGATGGGCCTTGTATCAAGTCGGGTCCAATAAGGATGTGTCCTAGGGTTGTAGCATGACACCAGGACCCCCCTAGTTGTCCTCCTAGTATTAATAAGGATTAGAGCCGCCACAAACAGATTGGGTTTTGTTTAGATTAAGTTTAGCTTTTGCTACTTGCTTGTAAGCGCACGTGCTGGATCAGCCGCCCGTCTTTTTATCTTCGAAACCCCATCATTATTGGGATTGAGTTTGAAATCTTCATCTTCATCTAGTAAATTTAGTACTTGTTATACTTTTTCTTGCTAGTTCTTCGATTGCTTGCAGGACGACTGCACTAGTGGCCGCGTGACGCGCTCCATAAGATCGAGGCAATCATAGGAGGTGGTGTATCGGTTGCTAAGGCGCAACGTTCTTGGAAGGCTATAGTCGGGCCATGAACGTCATCTCCATCCACCAATCGAGTTATCCCACGCCCTCTCATCGAAAGATCAGGAATCAACCCTAGCGGGTTCCTATCACCTGCTGACTTCGGTCAAAAAAGAGGTAAAATGACTTTGATTGTCCCTATTTATTAGCTATATTTGGTGCTAATTAACTGTCGCATGTCCGTATGTACATGCGCACACGCCAAATTGAATATAATAATTTTTTTTGACAAATTTTCAATTACAGACTGACTTGGTTTTTATCTGGTGAGCTGATTGAGATTCATCGGGTCAACGGAGGATTACTAAAACTTGAGGAGCAAAGAGATTATACAAATGTTGGCTGGCCGGCCTGGCCATTTTCCACACTTCACCGAGATGATATTTTGACTTGGTAGAAATATCAAGAAACTAGATAAGGATGAGGATAATTGTAAAGTTAGATATTTTCTCGAGAAGAGTGTGAAAATTACCACGTGGCAATACCTAGGGCTGAACAAAATGCTCGTGACTCGTTAGCTCGTTTGGCTCGTGACTAGCTCGGCTCGGCTCGTTGCATTTTCTTAACTAGCCGAGCAAGGTTTTTTCTCGTTAACCTAACGAGCCTAACTCGAGCCGGCTCGTGAGCCAAACGAGCTGAGAGCAAGGTGCAAGCCAGCGGCCCGATGTTCATGTGGCCCAGCCCAATCTCTACCCCACCTAAACCCTAGGGACCCCTGTGAGGCCGTGACCATCCTCCGCTTTCCCTCGCACAGTTGCGCTCGTAGAGGTAGGAAAGCGCCGTCGCATGGAGAGCTGAGAGAATAGGTGAGGCCGTGAGGAACAGAATCTCGCCACTGCCGCTCACGCAAGATCGTAGGAGAGCACTACACGTCTCCACTTTCCAACTCCTTTCATCGTCATCGAGCACCTGTTCATTAGGAGGTGGTCAACTACCTCCAGGGAATCCGGGAGCAGCACAGAGAAGAGGCCATCCTCGTCGGCACGGATGCTGCTGGTTGCGTCGCTCATGCTTGGCCGCGCCGACGATTCACAGAACGGCTGTGGCTGCCGCAACGTCATCGGCGTCCCTGCTGAATGCTTACCGCTGCTGTTTCCTCAATTTTGGTCATTAGTGCCAAAATCAAATTCCTTTTTAGAATAGAATTTGTATTTTTCTGGTTTGATCTGTACAACGGTGTCTTATGTGCATCCAATTCTCTGAATCTTTTGCATTTTTGCTTGATCTGTAGCTTACAGTCTTATTGCCTTTTCCCTTTCAATTTGTGTTGTTAGTTTTTCCTCCGGCAGCTCTCTATCTTAACAAGCTAGACCGAGCCGAGCCAAGCTAGCTCGTTATCTAGCCCTAGCAATACTATAATAATCATGAGCACCTATAAATAGACGTGCTCCTCTTCCTCCTAGCCATACTATGGCATAAGAGGTTTCAAGTAGGAGATGGCACGATAGCCATATAGTATAGTAATGTCATGTTAGGGTGGCTACATATAGTTGAGTTGTGAATAAAGGTTTGAGTTCTTTTGTAGAAAGTTGGTCTCCCGTGTTGGTGTTGGTGTGAAGGTCTCCTTAGAGTAGTGTGGGTAAGGGTCCACAGAAGAAGTGGTATCACACTACTTTGCTGCCACTTATAGGAAGTCGGTGTCAAGGTCGGGTGTGCCAATTTCTCAACAATTGGTATCAGATAGGGTCGGTCAGGGACCGTCATTAGGAGGAGTCCAATAAGGATGTGTCCTAGGGTTTTTCTGTCAAAGGTGCCTCGTCGCCTTATTTTAGCCCGATGGGCCTTGTATCAAGTCGGGTCCAATAAGGATGTTGTAGAATTTTCTCTACCTCCTCTGCGAATTGCTCCAACGCTTGTAAAATGACCCACGTCGAATCATCCGGTGCACTTGAGGTTTTTCCAGGTTTTTCTGTTGTACCAATTGCTCCAATGCTTGCTCCGATGGTTGCTCCGACAAACCATTGAAACATTCGATGGTACTGAATTTTCTGAGTTGAATACTGCCACTTGCACACCAAAAATACCATCACTTGGATGCTCTGGATTTTCTATCATTTGGATGCTATAATACTATACAATAATCCTAGATACCATAGCTGGGTCACTTGAATAAAATAGCTTGGACACTTGAATACCATGATTTGAATATCAAGAATATCATAGCTTGGATACTTGAATACTATAGTTTTGACTTTGCCATGGTTTGGTTTGCATTCTTGGGACCTAGAAGACCTACAAGGTACATACTTTACAAAGCATTAGTCCCAATGACTATATTATCACTCAATCACTAAAATCACAAACTATAGCCTAATGGGACCATGCTCGCTACACCCACGAGGGCCCCGCAATAGGGCGTCAAGCACCCTCGGGCGGCGCGGGACAGGAGGCCAGAAGAGCTCGCCCATAGGGGCCTCCTCGCATCACTGCTTTAGGCGCCCTCAAGCTGCGTGGCATGGGATGCCGAAGGAGCCTGCCCGCAAGGCCCTCCTCACGGTAGATGCCCTCAAGGGATGGAAAGATGGTGCGGTGGCATCTCAGGCCAGTAGTGGCGCAGGACGAGACAACAGCGGTGCGGGCTGGCAGCAGCGTGGGATGGTGGTGGTGTGGGATAGGGCCGGCAGCGGTGTAGGTGGGACGGCACGTAGGCTGATAGTGGCAGCGCGTGGCGCAGGAAGGGGCAGTGCCGGGGCGAGACAGGGGGCACGGTCCTGCGGCGCGCGGTGGGGATTGGGGGCATCAATAGAGAGAAGAAAGATTAGAATCGAACCGTTTACCGATGGTGGTGGTGGGTAATTACCTCCGAACTTCACTTCAAGGTTTCTTTCGAAGGGTTTTGAAGTTGGGAAAGAGGTACTCCATAAAAATAAATTAGAGCTCCACCAACTCCATGGAGTTAGGCTGCTCCAAAAATATCTGGAGTTAGGTCGTTTAGCTAGATCCACTCAACTTTGGACTGGAGTTTGTAGTTGGAGCTATGCCAAATAGAATCTTAGGCGAAAGTGTCAAATCTGGTAGGAATAGATCGTTGGATTGTAAAAAGAAAAAGGAAAAAAAAGGTTGTTGGATTATAACAATCTATTCTCTAGATTGCCTAATCCACTTATTTGGATCCGCAGGAGTAGAATATTGTTACAATCTCCATGTTTGGATCCCCTAGAAATTATGCAAGCTGTTTTTATCTCATATGGAATCAAATAGCCCTTTTCAAGAAAAGGTATGAAAGGGTTTCATCTCCTGGGCATGGTCACTGTTTCCAAGTCACAGTATGTTATATAAATAAATATAATGAAAAAAGTCCATATTTAAAGTCTATATTAAGTCCATGTACAACATCTTTTTAACATCCATCAACATTTGTTGACATTCATCAACATTTTTTAAAAAACGTCTGACTTAATTGTTATTAGTATTTCTTGACATTGACCAATATTTTTATACCAATATTTTTCTTTACCATTTTTACATTGGCCAACATTATTGCTCAATATTTTTTTACATGAACCAACTTTTTTTACGCTCACCAACATTTTTTTTACGTTCACCAACTTTTTTACATCAAAATGATGAGATAGTTCATTTAAAATGTTGAGATAGTTTGTTAGACCATTATGAGCTAGCTATTGGGCTACTGCTGGATTACAGATGTTTAGTTATCTATCATCATAGTATTTCCCACCAGACCGGTCCCTAGCCAACCTGCTAGGCCTTGAGCAAAAAGCATTAGCCAGATGAAATTAAGTTCCTGATTACTCGCAAATAGTTGTGCATCTTAAATTTTATTCTTATACATTTCAGGACTCGGAAAAGATGAATTTACACTACAGCAGAACTAACCTATCACCGCCATCTATATCACCATCGTATTTTCTCAAACTGATGGTGATAAGTTATCACTAGGCAGTAAAGAATTGAACCGGTGGTGATAATAACATCACCATTAGGTCAAATTATGAGATGGCAGGGATAGCTATCATAGACGGCTTGTGTCTCCATCCGGCGGTGCAACCTAGGTCTCGAACCTGAAATTTACACATGATTGAATTTAAGTCCCACATGCGTCCGATTCCCTACTCTCTCTCACCTCCTGCTCCTGTTGCGTCTTATCCACTCCTCCCCATCCTCTCTCCCCCAATCTCCATGGATGTCCCTCTCCCCCTACTGCTCGTCCCTCACCTCGTGCCTGTGGCGAGGAGAAGCGGCAGCGGCCAGCAGGGCAAGGCGCGGCGGTGGGGGAGCATGAAGGCTTGGAGGGCGTCTGACTAGGCAAGGCATAGCGGCAGTGTGAGGGGGGGCAGTGGCCACAGTCACCCGCTGGGCCGCAGCGGTAGGTGGCAGCGCCGGGCTCCAGCGTTTGGCGGGCAGCACGGCGGCTGCGGTTGGTGGTGGCGCCACAGTCAGGCAACACGCTGGGACACATGGCGTGGCGGCAGCCAGCGGGGGTAGGGGTCCCGAGCTGGCCTGCCAGCCCTTGAGAAAAAAAAACTGAGCCAGATGAAATTATGTTCCGGATTGCACATACTCGCAAATAGTTGTGCATCTTAATTTTGTTCTTATACTTTTCAGGACTCAGAAATGATGAATTTAACGATATACGGATAGGTGTTCAAATTCTTGTTTCTTACCCCTTATGGATTTACAAAGATAGATAAATGAACACAGGAAATATTTTTGCAAAAGACAAAATGTGTTACTGATGACAAACAAAATTCATCGCGTGAGCCAAACTACCTGGACTACTGAAGTAATGATAGCCAAAATGTTTTGTGGTAAGATACAATTTCTGACACACACTGTACATGTGAAGATGTTATTACGCCAATATCTTGTCATGGCAATTTGTCATGACAAGATTGCTAGAGGGGTAGAAAAAGCATGCTGACTGTACATGTGACGACGAAATCCTGAATGCAACATGCGAACGGAAAAGGCACACGTTGGAACTAGCCGCGCGTGCAGTGTGCTACACGTGTGGCGATCAGGGTCTCATACATACGCTGCCGCACACGCAGACGCCAACTCCTGGTGCCCTCGTGGCCGTGCATGTTGGCAGGAGTTTCTTGGATCTGGTGACTGGCACTGCATAACTGACAAACCTGACCATCACTTACAGAAGCTAGCAGTAACACATCAGTAGCCATGCAAAGGCAATTCTCTATTTTCTATTGAATTTAATAGCAGTCGGATGCTTGGCTTTCCAACTCAGCATAGTAGTAATATGTTAGGCTGGCTGCTAAGCGCTAAGTTTCATATTGTTGCTCAACAAAAGTGAAAGCAAAAGATAAATGCATTCAAATTTTCAATTGATCTTGCACATGCATATTGCTTCCCTTCTCTGTCTTGTGTGATGAACTTTAAAACCATGTTCTCCAATCAGTACCACACAGAATGGTCTAAATCCAAACTTCACTGAAGAAACAAGAAAAAAAATCCATATCTCCAAAGTTCAAATAATAATACTTTTGTGGAAATGAGAGGCATGTAGGAATTGAAAGAGTGGGTTCAGGATACATAACCAAATTCCATGTGCAGAGAGCAAAATTCTGTGGAATTTTGAAGAGGGAGGCCTGGCATGGTGGATGAGAGCCCTCTGGCTAGCCAAGAAGACTCGCCGATGCAGCCACATCGCATCATCCATGGCTAATGGATATGCCAACAGAAGGCACGCATAGGCAAGTCATTCTTGGCTACCAAAAGGGGCTCTCCATCTCCATGTGAGGCCGCCCTCTTCTTCTTCTCCACCTTCTGTGTTCCAGGCCTTCAGCCATGGCTGCCTCTCTTGAGCTTGGTGTCTGTCTGGCAACACTGGTTGCATACAACAGGTATTTATAGTGTGGACAAGGAGAGGGGTCAGGTGATGCTCACCACTTTGGTGAATGGCATCTGCCATCTCTTATTTTTTCCATTTTTCAGATGGCAACAAAGATATGGTGTCATTCATGGCAGGTCAAAAATCGATGATGGGGATAGAGGTCCATAAGAATTTTAGACCTTAGAAGAGAGTGCCTTGGAATTTCTATGTATAGGATAGAGATCCAAGTCAGCTCTACTGAATAGGCATTCCTCGATTAAAAGAGAGCTGAAGGGACATGTCACGCTTGCGTCACCATATCTTGCTACGATTTGATCCAAGGAAAGAATAGTTTTCAATTGGCAACGATGATATGTACAAATTCAATGTTAATTAAGAATTGAGGTGCGAGAAATCACCATTTTTTTGTGAAAATCATGAGACTCCTAAAAGAACATGCGCAATGTCATATATTAGTTCCACAAAAGAATCAGGGTTGTAGTGTTTGAGCTTAAATTGTACATGTATGCTCGTGATGCTCGCCACATTTCAAATGTATGTAAACTCTTCTTGCTCCATTCAAATGGCATCAAAAGTATGGTGCGGTGGGGATGGAGGTGCGCGAAAATTTTGGACCTTCGGAGAGAGCGAAGAGTGTTGACAAGTGGTTTTGAGCTATACACTAAGTTTATGATTCAAGTGTTGCTTATACTGCTCTGCTTTGATTTTTTATTCTTTTTCCTTTTTTCTGACCAGTCAGCAGGGTACCTCCTACATATTTTTTTTAGACCGTTTAATTCTAGGTGCTCTAACTACAACCCTGATTCTTTCCTCCTTATTTTGTAATAGTTTTATGTATGTTATAGAGGCCGAAAATTTATCGTTAATAAAGCTTCCTTCATTAGAAATGCTAAATATATGCATATTTTTTATAGCAGCTAAGCTATGGCATGATTTTCACAACATTGTCCCATGAATTTACCTTATGGATGTACCAAGGACATAATGACTTTGTAAGCAAAACCAGTAGCTGCAACCTGATTCGCCCATGTATTTGCTGCCCTTTTTGACTACTTTATTCCGTTCAAAGGGGCAAATTCTTAGATTCCGGCATTTTGAATTATGCTGAAGGTCGCCATTACCTAAAAGGTGGGTTTTAATTTTCCTGGAAAAACACAACTGGATTTCCCTCCTGTAGTTGACTTCACCCAAAATCTTTTGAAATCTCATTCTCATGCAACTTTCATCTGAACCGAGATGCCCAATGCTACGATCGATCAAAGCATCTGAAAGGTACCCACCTTTTCAAGGGTAGGTGCAAATCTCCAGCAAATGTCAACGAGCATCTAACTAGTCAAAAATGCAAATTCTGGTAACGCTCTCTTTGAAAACAGGGGAAGCAAGCAGCGCCTGATATGACAAGGAATGCAGAACCTTTTGCAAATATGGATGAAAAGACGAGCATATTATTGTAAATGCATGCACGTATCTCAGAAAAAGAAGATCCCATGATCGTGAAACGTTAGGCCTCTTGCTGCTCAATTTGTTGTGCAACCGACAGCGGTATAAAATGAACACCTCCGCTCAGAATTAACATGTCCTCCATCCCAAATTACTATTCGTTTTAGCTTCCCTAGATCCATAACTTTTACTATGTATCTAGACATAATATATATCTAGATGCAGGTGAAAGAATATGTCACTAGAACAGCCAAACCAAATAAGTAATTTGGGACAGAGGGAGTATATAAGAGTATGATGCGAGTTCATCGGTTACAGGCATCCCTACAAGCAATATTCACCGGAAGACATTCTCGGGGAAAACATTGATTACATGCATATAACTGGAAAGATAAAGAGACAAAAGAACGTTCCACATATTCTTTTTTGTTTAAAAATGTCAAATATCTAGGCCAACAAACAAAAAATAAGTTTGCATCCATAACTTTGGTAATGACACATGCCCATAAGTTCAGTGCTTGAATGCAAACGAAAAGAGAAAGTAATGCACCACAGTCATTTATTTTACAGGTGGGGATTTCTACATCTCAGGTCTAGCGCTTGTCTTCAGTGGAACGCTTGAAGCTCTTACTGCCTACCCTGCACAACCGCAAAAGAACAAGTGTCAGTAATCAGCAATTGATGGCGTAAGTTCATATTCTATTGGTGACTCATTGCTTCTGCATGCGCCTGATACAGACAAGCTATCGGTTAGTTTCTAGGGTACAGCAACTATCAAAATGCCTAAGAGGAGCTTTAATTTGTGCCTGGTTTCTTTTCATCAATATAGACAACTTTTAAGTGTGCTCACAAACTTAGTTTGAGTAAGAGTTGTGCAGTCTGGTAAGGTAGTAACCCCAATGCATGACTGCAAGACAAATGTTTTTCTTTCTTGCTTTTATAAAAGCAAAAAAAGAATGTAAGTTCATAGGTATTCCTCTGAAGAAAGGTTATTGCAGAATCAGTTGTAGCTACACTTTGTTAAAACTGGGTTTGATGTATTCCTGCACTTCTATTACAGCGCCCTACAAAAGCAATTCAACAAATAGAAGGGCATGGAAATTGAAAAGGAGTAAATTAGTTCATAAATCTAAACAATCATTTAACATGAAGGCATAGTCACTATGAGTTCAATCTAGAACTGGCCAAACATTAGTTACAATGTGTCGTCTAAACTGCTTTATTTCGATGCAAAATGTAGTAATACCACTTGTAAGTGAAATTTGTATAGCAAATGCTCTCATACCTGCCAGTTTCCTTGTCCTTCACCAGGGCTAGGATACTGACCAGAACCTCTTTGCCAGTTATCTCCACCATATGCCGGTCCTGCCCCCTCTCTGCTGTCCCCATCATAACTAGGGTTCACACCAGGAACTCTGTTACCGCCAGGATACGCTGATGGAGGTGCCTGACCATAGTTTCCAGGCACCGATGGTTGGCCATAAGATCCAGGTGTTGATGGTTGGCCATAAGATCCAGGTGCTGAAGGGCCACCAGTCCTAAAACCTCCTCCCTGCCCTTGCGAGAAGTTCCTGTGCTCTTGGGGGTTGTTGTAACCTTGACCTTGACCAGCTGGATTTACATGCCCTTGGTACTGAGGTGCTTGACCTTGGAAGCCACCAGGTGGTCCATTGTACCCTGAACGGTCTGCATAATCATTCCTCCCAAAACCTCTAGCATCTTGTCCACTTTGTGCATAATTCTGCTGTGGGGCATAGCCTCTTCCATCTTGCTGCGAGCGGTACGTCTGGAAGTTTCCTTGCTGTGGTGGACTATTATGATAACCTCCTTGCGGAGGAGGGCGGTTCGGGTAATTTCCTTGCTGGGGAGGGCCATCCCGGTAGTTACGATTCCTGTCAGTCCTTGATGGTTTGCTATAATGAACAGGCGGTTGTCTTGGAGTGATGACACCATCTTCATATTTGTCTCCTGGTGAAATCAATACATAGTCAGAATTACATAGTCAGAATGAATTTCTAACAAGTATCATGTGCTAGATACAGTAAAATATTAAATCGTGGAATAATTACAAACTCAAGGAAATGTAAAGATCACTAATTCACTAACAAGGCACAGAATAAAATCAGGTGTTTCAAGTTAATAACTGGCAAATTAAAGAAAGAGTGAGAATTGAACAGACCTCCGTACTCTTTTGTCTCTGGATACAGGTATGAATCAGGTAAAATGAAAACTACTCCAGGCAAACCTGACCAAATACCAAAACAAGCAGGGTAAGTACTATGCAAGTCATAATCATATCAGTTGCAAGAAAACAGAAATTTAATTAGCTATAATGCACTCACCGCGGAATTTTTCTGACATTTCCTCAGTCATTACAGCCTGAAAACCATTATAGGTTGTTGTACTAAAAGCATACATCCTCTTCTTAGCCTCCTCATAACTAAAAAAATTCAAAGCTCAGCAAATGAGGTAAATTATATTATAAATGGTGATTGATTGAAATTATCTTTTTATCTCATAACAAAAGACTACACGCTTATAACAGCAACAAGTCAAAGACTTTAGTAAAGAGCTATGCCACTAAAGATATACAATAATGGCCTTGGGTATAAAAAAATAATTTGACAATTCAAATTTAAATCAATATTGCATGGGGGCACAATTAATCAAAAAAAAAGATCACTGGCATAAAGATTCCAGCTAGTAAAATGCAGAGTAATATGAGCATAAGGCTGCAGAAACTAGAGAAACACCGAGTCAAAGGCAAGAACATAGACTGTGTACACGGTTTGACAGTGGACGACCATACATCTTCGTTAACTGAAATTTATTTTCAAAAAAAACAAGATAATAATTACAAGTCCTCCAAAATGGAATCCATCCCTTCCCGTTAACTATAACTATTCCAAGGTATGACAGAAAGCAAACCGTTCCTTAAAAAAAAGAGCAATGCAACAGTTCAGATGTACTCCCTCCGTTTCAAATTGTAGGTCGTTTTGGCTTTTCTAGATACATAGGTTTTGCTATGTATCTAGACATAAGCTATATGTAGATGCATAGTAAAAGATATTTATCTAGAAAAGCCAAAACGACCTACAATTTGGGACAGAGGGAGTACACATTAGTTTCAGGTGGGCCCTTATATAATACTTTCTGGTTTCAACATAAACTCTCATGTGGACCTATGCTATTTTATGACCCCAAACTAAACCTGGTAGTATTTGAACTAATGAAGTCAAAGACTGTAAACAGGAAAAGACGTTGGATTGTTTTGACGCTATGGGGCAACTTTTTAATCCCACATTAACACAAACTAATATGTTCATGTAACCACTCCTGATGTGTATGTTCATTAAAGTTAGATTGTTTTGATGCTATGGGGCAACTTTTTAATCCTACATAAACAAAAACTAATATGTTCATGTAACCACTTCTGATGTGTATGTTCATTGCAACTCTAGGAAAAACTTGCGTACACATTGTCCCTCAAGTCACCCATGTGCAATGTACACCCTCCACAATTTAGTCCAATAAGACCTCCTTAAATTCCCCTATCATACCAGAAGTAAATGGTATTACTTCATCTGAATGGAACACACTTTAACATCATTGACAGTTACAGTATCTGATCTCCAGCACAAGCACAACAGCATGTCTTGCGAATTGACATGGTCTAAAAGGCAAATCATGGTCCCTTATTGTATTTCATATTAGTAAAACTCAAATTTTCAACATGAACTTATCATATCATCTTTTATAAATTGACACGCAGTTCTCCTATGTTGTTCGAGAAAAAAAATATTTCATATTTTATATGATGGCCAGTAAAAGATGAAGTTGACAATCTTAACTGTCCTCAAAAGAAAATATTAACCTGGAGCATTCTGACACATCGACACGTCGCTTATTTTCAACTGGAGCTAGTAAATACTAAGCGCTAAACAAAATAACAGGACTATCAGTTCCCTTTCAGCACCGCAAGGATGCCAACATGTGCAGCACTTTAGATCAAACACCTGACTCATCCCCTGCCACCAACAAGCCATAGCACAACGAGATGAAGCAATCGCACAATTCAGAATCACATTTGACCACCCAAAAGGACCAATTCAGTGCCGACAACGCGGCACCAAGCCCAATCCGTAACGAAGCCACGCATTCCGTAACGAAATCGAAATGAAAACGGGGAATATGCAGCGCGTCATACCTCCCGACGACCTTGGCGAGGGTCTGAAGGTAGGTCTCGATCATCTCCTCGCGGGATGGCTTGGGGTCCGGGAACTCCATGGTGATGAGCCAGTGGTTGTAGTCGCAGCCCTCGAAGAGGATCTCGTCGGGGGAGATCTTGCTGTCGTCCGCCCCGTAGTCCGCCCCACCCCGCGCCGCCGCCGCGGCCGTCGACCGAAACCCGGCGGCGCCGCCGGGGAGGAGCGGCGCCGCCGGGGAGGCGGAGGGAGGCGCGAGCGGGAGGGACCTGGAGACGGAGGCGGACGGGCGGAGGAGGGGCGCCGCGGTGGAGGCGGCAGCGAGGGCCCGCCGGAGGCGCAGCGCGAGGGCCATGGCGGGGGGCTAGGGTTGCGGCGGCGGGGGCAGGAGAAGGTTCTGGGGTTTAGGGGTTTATGTGGGGGGGTGGGGGAAATGGAGGATTAGTAGGCTAGTGGTTGTAACTCCGCGCCACTGACAGGTGGGTCCCGCCATGTTTGGGTGCGGCGACCCAGTTCGATTTTCCTGGCTGCGATTACTGTGAGTGCGACCGTCGGAGGCTGCCGGGTGGGCCTAGAGAATGAGGCTGGCCATAAAGATCCCTGGCAGGTGGGGCCAGAATAATGGGTGTCGCATTCCTAATTTTGTCGAAGAAAAACTTTGGAAAATTCAAAAGTAAATGAAAAGGAGATGGTAAACAATTAATCAAGTGGTTTTGCTTTACGTTTTATCTTCAAAATATTACAACCTTAACCACAATGCGCCGATTTATTCGACTATGATCCGGGACATACCAATGTTTGACCATGTGTTTTTGCGAGTCACTCACCGAGCTAGAGTCAAAAATTGAAAAGTTTCCCAAAAGTAAAATAGTTTTGAGCTAACACTTGGGATCCAAGAGTTCATAAGCACAACTCGTGTACTTTAATAAGGTGCATCAAGAAAGGAAGTGATTATTCCAATGGGGTGTTAAGTGGCAATTTGAAAGGGATGGATAATGTGGCATGATTTTAGAGTGCTAAAGCACCATCCACGCAAATACATTTAGTTATACTTACCTTGATTAGGATCTGTTTGGCATGATTCGTGTCGGTTTCAATTTCACGTTGTAGCACCATGGCTTCAGATCAAAGAAGACACTCCCAATTTATTTTTTTTGTCGTTTTGAAAAAAAATAGCTCACTTCTATTGTGGGTGATACATGTACGAGGTGGAACCGAAGCCAACCGTGTCGGTTCCAAACAGACTATCTATGAAGATTCTGGACTTTCGAAGCATGAGCCGTGTGAGGTGGGGTAATTCTCACTGAACTTTATGTGGGTTTTGAAAAACATTAATTTCCCTTGAAATAGTTCATCAAATTCATTCATGGATCTAGATCCTGAATTTTGCAAATGTTCCTGCCTTGGAGTTGAGGTGCGTGGATGGAAACGTGGACTGCAACACGTATGACCCGCGTTACAGTAAACCTCACCTTTCCAACTCATCTTTCCACCCTGCATGTGTGACATTATCCGAATCCAATTCTCTGCTCTTCTCGTGTCATGCCATCCACTTAGAAAAGAATGCTCTCTGTTCTGATGCCTGTCCGGTTCATGCATCTTCCACGATCTCACGTCACTATGCAATCGGATAATTGATCGAACGAGCACGGGCAACGAGCTGGCCTCACAGAGTCACAGGTAACGAGCGCAAAGAGGTAAAAAAAAAATAAGAAGAATTTGTAATTTGTACGCGTTTTGCATATTGGCCCTCCAGGTCCCCAACATATTGCCTAGTTCCCAGGCATGGCATGACTCGTGCCGCCGACTTAGGTTCCAAATCCATCACGAAAAAAAAAAAGCGGTAGACAAATCCAAATCCATCATGTTTCGTGCCGCCACGTCACACCTACGACGGCTGCGTCGGCGTAGCCCGGCGTCGACTACGTTTGACCGCGCCCGGTATGGACCGACGCGTAAAACAAAATACTGTATGAGGGCCTCAGTGCAAAACCGCGGCGAGACATTCCTTTCCTTCTTTTAGCCCGGGCCCCGGGCGCCAGGCCCCCCATCCGGCCATCCCGATGCGCGCAAACGAACAAGGCAACAGTTCACGGGCTCACTGAACGAGCCAAGCCAGCCGCCTCCCCTCCCCCTGCTCTGCTCCTGCGAATCTTTTTCCTCTTCCCCAATTCACGGACGCCGGGTTGGTTCCTTTCTCCCCCTTGCAAGAATGGTGGGATCCGACGCGCTGCAGTCCATCGTCTACGCCCGCGGGTCGCTCCGCCTCCTCGATCAGGTTCGGTTGTTTGTTCCGTCGATTTTCTTTTCTTTTCTTTTTCCTTTCTGCTTCGTGTGAAGTGAGGATGAGCTCTTGGTTGGGTTTGATTCATTCTGGGTTGGTGTTGATTCGGTGCAGAGGAAGCTGCCGCTCGAGGTGGACTACATCGACGTCAAGGATTCCGCCGATGGCTGGTGAGACTTGGATTCCCTCTCTTCTCGGTTCATCTCCTTGTTCTTCATTGTCATGGGTGTGCTGTGCAGAGCAACTGTTTGCTTTATCAGACGCGTTCTAGCTGGTTATATCGTCATCCTGGCCCTGTCCTCCCGCCTGGGTATCTGACGGTTAGGAGGGGAGGACGGTGGTTTCGGGTTCGGAATCTCTTTTTTTTAAAAAAAATAAAAAAGATCCGCACGCTGTATGCTGTTATTTTACTGAACCTGAAAAGCTCAGTGGTGTCCTGCAGAAGCATGAGAGACTTTCAGTGGTCGACGCCAAAAGTTTCCTTTTTAAATTGGAGGATGCTACTAAAGCTCCGAGCTTTTGGGTTATTAGCCTTCCACTTGAAATTGTGGCTTTTCAACTCTTTGGACTAGTCGATAAGTGAACTATAGGTGACCTGACAAAGTAGAGGAGGAAATTGTTGTGGATGCACAATTTATGTTGTCTGATAAAGAAACTGAACAGTGTGAAGTACTGGAGGGATTATATGAGTCACCGGAAATGATAATGAAGTAATGAACCCATATCCGTTTACAGTAATGAAATCTATCTGAATTTAATTGCTGGTCATCGTTAGACAAGAATTTGTTTGTTTACGAATCATCAGCGGGCACGATCTGTCATGCATGTATTTGTGTTCTTCAGTGTCTATGACTCTATGTCATGTCTGTAAATATTTTATCTCGAGCAGCCTTTAATTTTAGCAGTTGCTGGAAGTCAAAATCCATCAATGTTATTGCCATGGTCAAATTCCAGATCATTTTTCACCCTTCTTTTCTTCTTTTGCAACTGTAACTTCTATAGCAAATAAATTTGTGTACATTTTAACTAGTTTGGTGGAGGTCATTATCACTGATAAGTATGCTCCTGATGCTTACAATGCAAAAGTGAATTCTGCTTCTTTGTGATTATCAAAGTGAGTTACTTGTGGTAATTTCATCAATAGAGCTGTACAATGCTATCATACTGAATCTGTGATCAGTGAAAGTCCTGGTCTTCTGAATAAACATTGATGGAATTAGAGAGTACATTCCAGTAATTTTGCTTTATGCTCTCTTGGTTTCATGCCTACTGCCTCATTGAAATGTAACCAGTGATGCTTGTTTTATGCTCTCCTAGTTGCAAGCTTACTACCTCATTGAAATGTAACCAGTGATGCATATCTCAGGATAAGATTATAGATGCCAACTCCTGTGAATCTTTTCTCCTTTTTTAGTTAATAATGCTTTCTTTTATTATTCCTTCAAAAAATGCTTATTTTATTATACCGGGCCTTAAACTCCACAATGTTATCCAGGAATGCAATCAGAGACATGGTTGTCCGTGGTGCTCCAGCAATAGCCATAGCAGCAGCATTAGCGTTAGCTGTGGAAGTTTCTGGTTTAGATTTCACTGGTACGCCTGCAGGAGCAGCTTCTTTTGTTTCCAAGAAACTGGAATACCTTGTATCCAGGTAAGCATAGTTCAACTGATCTCTTTCCTACTTGCGTATGACAAGCATAGTTATCTTTTTTTAGCAGGATGCATACTTCTACCATGCATATCTAATCTAATTTTATTATATATTTCTGTATCAGCCGCCCAACTGCTGTGAACCTATCTGATGCTGCTACAAAGCTTCAGACTTTGGTGTCAAAGACAGCTGAAACTGCGAAAGATGCCAAGGCTATATTTCAGGTGCCAAGATAGATATGAAATTTTTGTACATCCTTCTGCTTGTGAATAGTTAAAAACATGCAGAAATAATCCACTATGAATACACTCTGTTTATGTGGTGAACAAAAATACTGTCTACCTAATCTGTCCTTCAACTTGTATTTTCTTAATCTAAAGATAGAAGTAACCAACCTGATGAAGTGACGTTAGGAGATGGCACCAATGTAAAGCGAGAAATTGTTGGGAATCACTCCCTCACTTTCTAGGTGTCTATCACAGACACTCTAGTTTTCCTCTATGGTGGACTCACACACAAGCGAAAGTAGCTTTTTTGGTGATGCTGGCCACACTGCCTTCGTCATTTTCTCACATATATATAGCTGGTACAAGGCTGCAACCTGCCCATGATACCCTCCTAATTAATGCAGTCAATGCCCACATGATCTGCATATTATTCTCTTTTCTCTTTTAACTAGAAGCTGAAATCTAGCTAGCACTAATAGCAATGAACCTAGACACTAGGTGAACCTGGACACACACAGAAATTATTTCCAACAGAAATTACTTGTATGGACCCACACTTTTTGGAGCTGTGGCACTTCAAATTTTCCCTCAAACTTTCACATGGAACCATAGAGTCAAAAGAAAAGGCTTAAAATTATCAAGCTGTAACATGTCTATTATAGAATGCGATGCATTGGTTCACATGACTCACTCGAACAATGAGGGAAAAAACCCCAAACTTTCCTATTTGGTGAGGCTTGGGCGGACTACTTGCTAACCTGTTTTGTATTCCTTTCAACAATTAGGTCTACATTGAGGCTGCAGAAACCATGCTTATTGATGATGTGGCAGATAATAAAGCTATTGGCTCACATGGAGCTGAATTTCTTCAAAAGCAGCTTGGAAATTCAAAAAACATCTCTGTTCTAACCCATTGTAATACGGGCAGGTAAATGCTAACCCGAGATGCATCTTTTTTTTCCTTTCTATGTGTGATGCCCAAATTCCTTATGCAATTATACTTAATTTGGCTTTCTCTCTAATCCAGTCTTGCAACTGCTGGTTACGGAACTGCTCTTGGGGTTATTCGCGCTCTTCATTCTGGTGGAGTTTTAGAGAAGGCATTTTGCACTGAAACTCGTCCATTTAACCAGGTAGATGTTCTTTTATTACATTACCATTAAACTATAACTAAACATGTCAGTTTTTGCCCCGAGATGTGCATTTTGTTTAGAGCTATTACATCTCTGGCATAAACTCAAATGATTAGATCACTGAATATCAATTTAGTTCAGTCAAACATTCCAACAGGGGTAACTAATTATTCTGGCAATGGACGTATATGTGCCAATGGGGGAAACTGCTTACAACCTTTTCAGCATCTATTTTTAAGATAAATCTTTTCAATGTTGTTCTATAAGCTGATTTGGTGTCAATTTCCAGGGATCCAGGCTTACCGCCTTTGAGTTGGTTCATGAGAAAATACCTGCAACACTGATAGCAGATTCTGCTGCTGCTGCACTGATGAAACAAGGGCGTGTTCAGGCAGTTATTGTCGGTGCTGATCGTATAGCAGCAAATGGTAAATATCCACATCATTTCTCAAATCATTGTAAAACTAAAAATTTCTACTGTTGACTGTGTTTCCTTTATAAAATTTCAAGGTGACACGGCCAACAAGATTGGCACATACAACCTTGCCATTTCTGCAAAGCATCATGGTGTCCAGTTCTATGTGGCAGCGCCAGTAACCTCCATCGATCTCACCCTCCCATCTGGGGAAGAAATTGTCATAGAGGAAAGGTCACCAAAGGAGTTGCTGAACTCTGAAGGTGGTCTTGGAAAGCAAGTTGCCGCATCCGGTATTTCAGTCTGGAACCCAGCTTTCGATGTTACTCCAGCAAATCTGATTACTGCCATCATAACAGAAAAGGTACGCTTCTTCCCATTTATGAAATGTTTCTTTGTGTCCAGCAATGTTGCAGAGAATATTGGTTGGTATGCTTAGGGCTGACTGAGGTTTTTTCGAATGATTTGCAGGGTGTGATCACAAAAACTGATGGTGATGGAGCTTTCGACATCAAAGGTTTCATTCAGTCTGCGAAATAATGCTCACTAGCGACTAGCGAGGCTCATTTTTGCATGACGCAAATGCATGGAGCACCTCATGTTGCACTCTATACAATAAAATTGCTCTGGTGAGGCTCATGTTGTAACAAGGGTGTGTCCATGCGTATTTGGGAGTAATAAAGCCTTTCTTGAGAAATCCATGCTTTCCAATAAGACTTGGATCTTTCTCGTTCTTTAGGCAAATGATAGTTATGCTCATCCATTAAAGATAAAATAGATAATGCATCACATGCCCTGGATGGGTACTCCCTCCGTCCCAAATTATAGGTCGTTTTAGTATTTTTAGATTCATAACTTTTGTTATGTATCTAGATATAATATATATTTAGGCTTAGAAATGTTAAAACAACCTTCAATTTGAGACGGAGGGATTACAACACAAGGGAAAAACTGCCAATGTATATAATACGGATTACAACACAAGGGAAGAACTGCCAATGTATATAATACTTCAGTCAAGGACTTACTTTTTTATTTTTTTAGACACAATTGAATCAAGTAATTACAAAACTAACCTCAGGATTGACGGAAATATGAGCAATAAATATAATCACCAAATTAAAGTACAAAATACGTTCTCACCAAACCATATATGGAAACGACAAAAATATCTAAGTTTCGCTATATGGTTTGGCGAAAATTAGTCCATCCTCTGGTGATTTTGAAGAAACCATACTTTTCATATAATTTCGGAGAAAACAATCTTCATGTGAAAATTGTAGCACTCAATGCGACCTAAAATTTTGCAGTTGACAGCTTTTTAATTAAGGATCTGTTTGGCAGCACTCCACCTCATAAAAACCAGCTCCACTCCACCAGCTCCACACTTTCCCAGCTCCACTCCACCAACTCTAGAAAAATATGGAACTGTTGTACGTGTTTGGCAGATTGTGACGCTCCGGCTCCAGAAATATAAAGATTTGGTGTGCATTGTCTATTATACCTTGTGTTGTGGGACCCACGCGTCAATGTCTATTGGAGTTCTTCCCGCGGGCAAAGGCGCACCCCCTTCCCTTCCATGCTCGATCCCGTGAATGGTGCCGGCGCCGCTGCCCCAAGCTACCACGTCCGCCGGAGCCTAGGCCACTAGCGCCATCTTCCTGGCCCCTCCGTCGCCGTCCATTTCCTGGCCCCTGAATGATTCCTTTCCGTTCCTCGAATTCGTTCCGTAGGTTCCCAAAAGCACAGCAGAATGATGGCGGGCACGTAGCTTGCAAGCAGAGAGCTGAAGACTCAAGTGAACCATCATGTAGCTACGTAGGTACACAAGAATCTACCTCAAATGCAATGTCACCAAGTGTCATTGCGTTTGTTCTGCTGCTCCTATGCACTGCTATGGACGGCGCGTCAGTCAAGCTAGCACATTAGCACAACTGAAACGAACTGAACAGCTGCACGAACTCAGTCTTCATGTTGCTGATGGTTGTTGAGTGATGCAGATTATTGGATGAAGACTGAGCTCGAACGGGGAGGAGCGGAGCCAGCGCTTCGCCGACACCGAGGACCGGTCCTGGCACTCGCACTCCCGGCAGGGCTCCGCCTCCACGCCCGCGTCCATCGGCTGCAATGCCGGCACCAGTGCTGGCGGCCCCGTGGCGCGGACTGCTGCGGCGGAATTGGCGGATGAAGATCTTCCACCGTGGGCCAGCCACCAGCTCCGACCAGCTCCACGGAGGAAGCTGCCCACAGCGGCGCCCAGAAGCAGCCGCAGTAGCGGTGCTCGCGCGGGGAGAAGAAGGCGGCATCCGCCTCGTCGAGGCCGCCCACCAAGACGGCGCCTCCTGCTCGCCCCGCCGGCGGCGGAATCCAGCAGTCCGGTCGGCGGCGCGTCCCCTGCGGAGGAGCTCCTGTTCGCCCGGCCGGCGGCGGAATCCAGCAGCCCGGTCGGCGGGACGGGATGGGAGTCTTTTAACTTTTAACTCCATGAGGAGATCTGAAGAGGGGGTTTTTGGAGCACCTCTTGAGGTACTTCAAAAAAACGTGGATCTACCCCGTGCTCCACCTTTTTCCTGAAGCCAGAATTGCTGGAGTTGGACGCATTTGGCTGCAAAATTTTTGGAGTTGGTGAAGTGGAGCAATTTTTTATGGAGTGGAGTGCTCCCAAACAGGCCTAAATATGTCCTTAATCCTAGCACTAGCTGTTTTAAATTGATACTGGTGGAACAAAACAAGTCTAGCCGCAAGACAAATTTGAGGTGCAATAGTAAACTGAAACCCCATGATTGAATGAGATGCAATAGTAACTCAAAACCCATGATTTGATGAGACGGATGCAATTTGCTACGAGGCCATTCAAAGTTATTATCGTTACCCAGTGCCGTACTCAGAACAATACACAAACACTAGTGTAAACAATCTGCCGAAAATGGCCTGTTTTGTTGGATAGTCCATCCAACGAGGTGCCAGCACCCAGCCACGCTAGACTTCACTCTAAATATGCTGCGCTGGCGCTGTTGCAAGCGCAAGCGGCGACTTCCCCGGAGTTTGCAACAGCGACTTCCCCGGAGAGGTAAAACATGGAGCACAAATGCTACGCCGGACAATACATGCTGCCAACCTTGCGAGTGAAAAAGCACCATCCCGTATGTCATTCGTATTTACCAAAGCACATTTATTTTAATCAACCGAAAAGAATGATAGGATAGGATGCACAAAAGACGTCAGAGAGCAGCATCCTGATCTCTATAATGCGCATGAACCACATGATATCGCCAGAAAGAAAAAACATGACGCAGCACGAGATGGCAACCCAGTACACCCTACATTTATTCTAGCACAAGGCAACACCAAGAGAGATGGTAAAGCATACACTAATATACCTAGACTAGAACAAACACTCCCTCTTGTTGAACGCTATTCTACACCCATGAAAAATAAAACCATAGGAGAGAATATAGAACATAGAATACACGATTTACATGCAACTACTCTGCGGCGACGCCTATACAGGTGGGCGGGGAGGAAGCACAAATGCGGAGGTGCAAAGAATTAGTTGGCTGGCCAGACCCAGCCAGCCATCATCATAGGGGCCCTACAGAAACCTCTACTAATTACACAGCTATGGGGACCAGCCGCTGGCCAGAGGCGGTCAGAGAGCTCTCCAGCACTATCACAACAAGACTAGCACTCTAATCTGGCGTTCTTCATCTCCGCCGATGTTGTGCCATCTTCGCATGAGCCTGCGCTATCCTATCTGCATACATCGGGAGGCGCCTGATCTCGTCAATCTCTTCAAGAAGCTTCTCCTCAGTGATGTTATCGGTGATGCTCCTCATCACCTGTGGGTATCGCAAATAAATTATGAGAATAGTGCAATAGTTCTACTTTCTCATCCCAAATGAACCCAATGGCAAAATATGATGCTCAAGTACCAACAGAACAACACAGGTCCAGTTTTAACTCTGATGGATGAGTTCGAGTGTTTTCATATTCTGGAACAACTATATAGACTTTTCAACAAGGATCAGCCCAGATTCACATGCAGCAATATCTGAAGGAAATAAATTAGCAAAAGATGTAATAAAGTATATGAGAACATGCCTTTCGGTATGTGTTGATGTCATTTGGTGTCGATTTATCTGCTCGAATACGCATGCAGACCCAACACTGCTCTTCCTTATTCCAAGAACACTCAACAATCCTCCCAGCAACAGAGGGAGGATCTATTTCTTCTGCATGAGTTTCACACAATACGCAGTAAATATACAACACATAAAGTAGAATACTTTGAATAACATAAAAAGGAAATTCATGAGAAAGAATAAGAAAAAGAAATGTTGTTAAAGGATAATACACCTAAAATTTTGTTTAACTTTGTTGAAAAGAACATCATTCCAGCAACTTAAGCTGACAACATAAAGTCATCGTGAAAGTTGAAGTGCATGCTACCTGGAAACGATATCCGAGCATGGTCCATAAGTTTCTTTTTTCCTCTCTCATAAAGGAAAACCAGCTGACGATTATCATTCGTAAGCTGCAACAGTTAGATATGACAAAACAAACCCCAATATCAAAAAATATCTTCATTGTGACTGATATCATTAAAAACAAGATAGTTAAAAACGTCATAAGAACCTCAAACAAAAAATCAACTGAATTCATCTCAGGGTATTTCCACTTTAGAAGACCCTCATGAGTACGAGTTACATATGGATCATCCCAGCCCTGCAAGAACAATTGGAGCATATCAGCCAAGTAAAAGCAAAATGTAGTCGAAAAAAAACTCTGAAAATAAGTGTTAACAAACCACGAAATAAATAAATAGTTAACAAAGGATGTTCGAGGGTGAAGATAGGGAGAGCTGTTCCATAAAATTTGGTCCAGGTTTCTACACATCCAAAACAAAGTGTTCTACCTAAGACTAGTATACCACTAAATGAGTGGACACAAACATGAAAGAACTCCGATTGAAACCACTTGTAAGCGGGAAAGAAGTTTAACAGATGCATCTTGTTTAAGAGACCACAGATGAATCGTTTCAACTTTCTAGGTGCGAACAACAAAATAAAAAGTAACACAAAGTCGAACAGAGGCATCTTGACCACGGAAAGTTAAACAGATGCATCTTGTTTAAAAGACCACAGATTACACCAGCCTCTATGGAAAAACATGATACATGAATACAGACCACAAGCTGACAAATTTACCATCTCCTTAGTAAACAAACAGAAGACAAACCTTACCTGAAATATTAGGCCATCAGCATCATGGCAAAGTTTTGGAATAAACTCCTTAAGCAACTTTTTTACTGTGGAGAGCAGCCAAAAATCCTTCCTCCTAACCTGGTAGCATCACATAATAAAAAAAAAATGAAAATTTGCTTCATAAGACTCACGAAAATTGAACATTTATAACTCGGATGTTTTAGAATCTGGTACCGAAAATAATTCCATGTCATATTTGTACAACGGATTGCTCTTGGCACCACTCTCAAACTGCTTTTTCTCATGATAACGTGGCCGTATAATTTCGTCTTCCAGCATTCTCCACCTTTCAGAAAATGGCAACTGCATACACAAATTTCCAAAGTTCAACAAAGATAATCCCAACAAGCAATAATAATTTGTGTTTTTACGACCCTACTGTACAATAGGAGCTCACATATGGAAGTTACAGTGTAAAAAATAATTTAAACTTCATTACAGTTTATGGATTGTATGGTAACATGAACATTGTAGTCCCATCTGCCGATATGGAGGATAAAAGTGACTAAGCAAAGACGATTATGACGAAGATAAGAGCAAAACATGGATGGTGGACATATCGGTCAGCTTTCAAGGAATAACTCAAGAAGGATATCTCTTTTCTTTACTTTGAAGTCTGACAACATAGTCTGATAGATAAACAAGCAAGTCAAAAACAACAAACTTTATGTGTAATATTAATGCCATATTTACCTTGGTTTTGGACACTGCATCAAGTGCCATCAGATCATACGCCAAGTACCTTCTCTTCAGTCCTGAATCTGGTACTGTGTCTATAATCATTTCTCCATCAATCAAGGTCGTATCATGCAGACCCTTTATAACAAAGAAATAATGTTAAAATATTTGCAGAAAAAGTCATGCTCAATGATTGTTTTGTCAGCACAATGGAAACCTTTACTTCGAGGCTCTTGTGGGGAAAGCGCATCTGGACTCTTCTAAAGCAGAAATTCCGATCAATCAAGAAACAGCCATATCTCATTATAAGCATCATATAACGTGTTCCGTCAGCTTTCCATGTAGCATAGTAGTATCGTTGTCTAAGTAGCTGTAGATTTTCGCTGAACAAAGCAAAAGGAGCATTTATAGATTAAAAAAAGGAAACATATTGGTTGCATGTACACTAAAATTTGGGCCCATAATGCTCCGAATAGAAATTTTGTAATAAGCTGTTATATGTGGTAAAAGGACTACTGACTATGCTGGCAGAAAAAAACTTTATTGAGCTCATGAGCTCAGTACAGGATTGATCTGATTATGTTTGTCTGGTTGAAAATCAATATGATTTGATTTCAAATGACGACTCAAGTATGTTACTATGTTAGTCTACTCATCAAGCTAGAAAAACTCTATAAAAAGGTCTGAAACTATAAGAAAGATGATACTAAACAAAAAAAATCAATTTCAAATGGATACTGTTTTCAAATGCTCAATAGCCAGCCCCAAAGATGACATCAAACAGCATTTAATTACAGGAATTTATAACAAGTGTGTGAGAGAGAATCCCCAAAACCCCTGCACTATGCAATACTTTAAGCTTATTTAATGTATCTGCCTATCCCCTAGGACCATTTATTAATTTGCATGATCTAATAGTGCCTTACAAGAATTTGTATTTACAACAGGAATAAAGAATATCGGACTGCACAAAAAAAGATGTAAGAGAAATTTGAGTTACTGTTAATGATACTCACCTGTTAAGAGAGACTGGATGTGAACCTGGAAATTGTGTGTGCCCTCTTACCTATAATCAAATAAAGGCGATCAGAGCACCCTAAGTTTAAAAAAGAATGTAAAAATAAAAAAACACTACTTGTTTGGGAGCAGCAACACATGCATAAACTTCCAGAAATTGAAGTTACAAAGCATGCACCAACACACACTGAAACAAGTTTAATCACATCGTATTGAACACCAAATATATAAGTTCCCTGCGTTTCCAAAAGACTGTAACTACATAAATGAGCTTAACTTGTCATAATTCCAGATCATGTTGGAACACATCATTAATATCCTGCCATGTAATTTAGTATGAAGCTAACACGTATCTTGCCAGCATGTCACACTGTCACATTCTCCATGTGAAATGAGCAAATTATTATTGCATTTCAATTGCATGACATGAACAAACTGTACATATTCATGGATCTTCTCAATGCCAACTTTTAACTTAGTATCTGGAGATCAAAATAGCTAGTGAAGATGGAATTGCTGGTATTGGAAAGATATTGGTAATCCTTCATGTTATCATTGTAATAACTTGTATAACATTATCAATATGAAGAGCTGAAAATTAAGACATTAGGCAGGAGTAGAAACGATAATACTTACAAGGGGCATTTCAAGCAACCGATAACATAGGACACGCAAAGCTTCTTGTTGGTCATACGGCACGGCGTCCCCTAACACATCGTCATTAGTGATGACTTTCTCCTCGGTTTCATTCTACAGCATACCAGGCGTCAAGATAGTAAGAAATAAAAGTTCAAAATAATGCAAAAATTGTTGCTTAGTAATGAAGCCAAACAGTAAGTTAATATCAAGGACACAATAAATATTTAACTCTAGGGAATTCCATAAACCTGAAGTAGAAACAAATTCTTTAGAAACTTTGAAGAAAACACATACATTTGGTGGTTCAATATCACCATTGTCATCGTCGTCGTCCTGCTTAGCTTCGCCATTTAAATCAAGATCATCAGGTCTCTTCCATTCTGGTGTTGGAGGGCATCCTATCATCATATTTTCAGGGACCTCATGGTAAAATGAATACAGCGCTTCAATGTAGTCCCTCTTGTATATGCCAGGTGGCCGCCTTTGAGCAAATATATTTATTGCCTAGAAAAAAGAAGTGGTCAAGAAACACTGATGAATTAAATCAAGTGAAATAACATTCAGGATCTAGTTTCCCTACCTCAGCAACACAAGAGACATGTGTGCGCATAAGGTAATGAATAATCATGAAACCTGTACGATTATGACCATGGGTACAGTGAACCAGGATATATTTAGGATTCTTCGATTGCTTCTGTCGATCAAGGAACATCATCGCCTGAAAGGACAGCAAAATTTGTTCAGAGATGGCTTACAGGAAGCTCTTTCAAACTGACCTAAATATGTATCAATCTTTCAAGCAGAATAAAGGGGGCTAACCATAGATATTGGTGACAATTGGGAGACTTATCTATTCCATTTGCGTGTTTTAGGGCAAAAGAAATGTGGTAACTGATATGCAGCGTCCAAATCAATTTGGCAGAGGATCCAACAATATGAAAATGAAAAAAAAAAGGTGCACACCCTGTTGAAGTTCGTAACATGATGAGCATGGAGCAGAAAACGGAAAAGTGGCACGCGTTAACAACACACACAACCTGATTAATCATCCACAATGCTATAAGCAAAAAGGAATTAAATAATGTACAATAACTGAACCAGCTTGGAGAACATAAACTAATGGTGCCCAAGAACAACAGGAAGAAATATTTGGCTCTGAAAAAGGAAAGAAATATTTGTGACAATTAAGCAACCCCCCCCCCAAAAAAAAAAAAAGACCCCGAAAAAGAGGGGGCGCAAATATATGTAAACATCCTGAGTATTTATACTGCTTCTAGAGAGGTATGCATCCATAGGCTGGTGTTACCTCATAGACAAACACGTTAACAGATTCATTGTCAGGTACAGCATCTCTTCCCTTGCATGGAATCTAAAGTAAAATATGTTAGTTAAGATTGGTCTTTGAGAAACAAGAAAACATTCAAGTTAAGTGCTCTCACCTTGACATGCTTAGTACCTTGCTTCGTCCATTCTGCTGGTGAATAATACCGAGTGGTATTTGTCAAATCAATCACAAGACCTATCTGAAAAAGGAAAACTAAAAGTTAATACAGAATGCGTGTTCTGTCAGCAATACATAAATAACTGGGAACGTATACACATAAGAAGTACTGAAATAGTAAATAAAAAACTAAACTGCTATTGTAACTGTATAGAGAAGTCCGACAACCACCACCTGCCATAGGTTGTTATCCATAGCCAGTGCGCATATGGAATACATGCCCCTATATTTATACAAGACTATAAAGGGGTGTTTGGACAAAGGGGATGATGGTAGAATTTTAGGACTAACTTCAAACCTCAGCAGTTCTATTCATTTGGGTTAGATCTAGAATGTTAGGCGGTACCCCTTCTTATCACCTGGGTGCTTAAGGTGAAGCAGCAAGACAGGCCGAGGCGGACGCTACACACATACATTAGACACATCAAAAAGTAAAAATAGGAGCATCGATGGGCCAGAAGCCCAGAACCACAAGCATGTCAGCCCACTAGTCAAGTTAAGCCCAATCCAAGCCAAAAGCCCATATAGCACCCCTCCCCTCAACCCTAATAAGCCCTAGCTCCTGATGGCACCCACTGCATATCATTGTTGCCTCCTGGTCCCCGACACAGCCCGCAAGCGTGACAAAGCACACCACCCCAAGCACCTCCACGGCTTCGCCACCCCTGAATCGCCCCTCCCTGTACCCTATCCAGATGGAGCTTCAGCCACCAACCCCTTCCAGTTGAGTGGATGGAAGGATACACTGGCAACTGTGCCAGAGCCGGTGAGGAAGCAGAGGGAGGGCTATGCTGCCAGCAGGTTCCCTTCCATGCTCCCTCCCCTTTCCTCCTACCCTCTTTTGGCTAAGTGCCGGGGGCACCTTAACCCCCACGGGTGCCTTAAGCACAATGGTTCTAGATCAACTGGAACATAACACTGGTGTGCACATCACAAAGAAGTAGATTGTTATTTTTTTTTACGCTAGTAAAAATAATTCCACCCTTTTGCATTCATTTGTTATTTAGGGGCATCCAAGGTGACTACAGCACTGGAAGGATCTCATAGCATCAAGCAAAGATGACATATCTGCAAGGGAGAAATATGAATATAGGGCAAAGGCCAGGATGTGAAAAAAAATGATGTGACGAGAACTGCTAGCATGAGAAATGAGAAGACGCAAAAGAAGAACAGAAACAAGGGAAGGCAGTTGCACAACGCTCTAAAAAAGGTGGTCTCCTGAGTCGTACCCCTGCTACACCTTTGCAGCACCAGACAACTGGCAACCCCCACCATAGCATGTAATCACCATCTAGCCCTCCTATCACCTAACGCTTTTTAGAACACTAGGGTTACAAACAAGAAAAGAAATTAACTTCTAGAGGGTTGAGGTTAATCAACCAAATTACAGTATATATCAGAAGTCAACCAAACATGGGACACCTTCACATAATAATTAGTACAGTAGGAGGGACTAGAGTATGATCCGCAAGAACAAGCAAGCAAGCAATACTTACATCGCGACCAGCTTTTCTTTGTTTGTTAACTAGTTGCTTCGAGGAGTATCGCTTCCCAGGCGGCACCGACTCATTGAATGTTTCGTCAAGAGGAACTTTGGATGGTATGATTTTATCTATTGGCTCTCCAAATGCAGGACAGTCCAACCATCCTGAAATTGCACCAAAAGATAATACATACCAAATCAACACAGGAAAAAGAATAGCGGACCAAAACAAACAACAAATAAACAGAGGGGGCAGAATGTGGAACAGACAATCAACTGTATCAGCAACCCAAATTATTCAAAAATTGCCCAATGCATCGTACCCTGAGGTGCCTCTTTTATGCGACTATGTCTTTTGGGTTGAGGAACATAATCATTCCTAATCTGCTGGGAATGTAGCCTTGACCCATCATCCTGCTGCTCTCGCTTTAATCTCCTGCGTCTCTCTTCACGCTCCTGTCAAAAATAGCCAAAAAAAAGGGGATCAATCATACCAAGCTTGCATGCTAAATATGAAAAGACTAGAATAAACTGTTTAGGCAGTTTAGCCCTATTGGATGGATTCACTATTTTCAATAACAGCATGACACGTGCACAACAAAGAAAAGAATAAGAAAATGCATAGTAAACCAGTATGTTAACATCTTACTCCCTTTGCAGAGGCCATTTTATTCAGCTAATAATGTCAACCAAGCAACTGCACACGTGCGTACGAAACATGTGTCGTAATTAATCAGCAACCAGAGATGCCCAGAGCATGGCACGTGGAACGGGCATCAACATCAATAAAGATAGCTGCGTACCCTGCGCATTGTCGCGACAGCGGACTCAACATGCTCCTCCTGAGCATACTCAACCTCAGCCGCCTCTTCGTAAGGCTGCTGCTCGTCATCCTCAGGCAATGGCGATGCGTTCAAATCCATAGAGAAGGTCATCCAACGTCCGCTACTTCATATAATTCTGTGATCGGTTCTCTTGGACTTGCACCTGGAAGCAAGAAGATTTGCTCAGACAACTTGTATATTCGGATAAAGAAAGCATCTTTAGACGCCCAAAGCTGTTGGTAAGAAATATTGTGAAGGCATTCAAGGAATTGGTGCACAGACAGTGCACGCCGAGCAGCCCCTAAGCGAATATCTGGCAAATAAAGAATGGTGGAGGCGTCCCAGCCCATTTGAAGCAAATCGAGCAACAGGCATTCCAATAATTAGCCCTGGGATAGGAAACGCCGAGCAAAACCTAAGCCATGGAGCGCGGGACCCGCGCGAGCCTCCGCGGCGGACACCTACCAGCACGGAACCACCTAGGGTTCGCGAGCCCCTCGCCCAATTCCCCCCGCGCCCGTGCTCTCCCGGCGCCGCGGAGAACCAGCGCGCGCCGCACCGCGGGAGCGCAATCCCCTCAGGAGAGGCGGGGGAAAGAAACAGAGCGGGCTGGACGGGACCCTACCTCGCGCGGCGGGCGGAGGTCGCCGAGGTCTGGCCGGGCGCCTTTCTCCCGTCGTGGGGCGGCGGAGCGGGGGCCGGTGACGCCGCGCCGGCGGGCACGGCGGGGCGGGCGGCGACCGGAGCAGCGGGGGTTGCTCGGTCAGGGAGGGATCTGCCGGGTTAGGGTTTGGGAGCCGCCATGCGACGGGCGGACAGGGGAGGGGGGAGAAGCTGGGGTCCGAACCGAATCGGGCCGAGGGGAACAGCAGTCGGGGGCTCGTGGTCGCCGGTGGGCGGAGATTTATGGGAGGGTCCGGATGGACTCGGCGCACCACGTGCGCGCGTGCGCCCGCCACGTGGCGTGGATCCGGCGGCGCCAGCGGGGTCAGACCGGAGGGAGCGGTGACGGCAGGGGGTTTCAGCAGAAAGGAAAGGCGGCGCATGGGCAGACCATGGGGCTTTTCGTTTAGGTATTTTTTTAATTACTAGAGAAATGTCGGTGCATCTCTATAACTTGCTCTTATATTATTATTCGCTTGTTCATAATTGGTTAGCTTCGCTTTACAATATTTTAGTACATTGTCCCTAGTAGTCCTCTCTTTGCAAATATAGTAGTAGAAGACATTTGTGGGTGGTTTTGATGCCATCTGTTTATTACGTAGGACCCACACATGGAACTCGTGCGTTCCAATGGAAGCGGAAACGGGCACAACTCTGAGTGGCATACCGTTGTTCGGAGTCCGATTGCTATGGCAGCAGGCGACCTACCTATGTCCCTAGTTTTGGTTTAGTCCTTAAAGAGTCTAATTGGAGTGTTTAAGGAATTTCAAACTTATTATTTGTTGAGCATGATCACATTTAAACACTCAAAGAAATATCACATTAGGAGCTAAATTGACCAGATCAAGTCAAACCCAAAGATTAAATGGTAGAAATACTCACACTAGGTTTGTTTTGCGGTAAAAATGCCAAGAACCCTAAAGGACCAGGTTGAAATCTAATCAAGCACATGAATGGACCAAAATGCCCTTAAAAAGGCTTAAATTGGGGACAATTCATAAATTCAGATTTTGTTAAATAACTCAAAGTCTTGCCAATACAAAAGTTGTAGAACTTTTCAAAACACACAACTTTTCTTATTTGAGCTTTTACTAGTTTGTAGTGGAACCCTTTCAAAAATCGAGTCAAAGATCAGCTCAATTCAAATTTCTCTTAAGTTCTGAAAAACAGTTGTTTCTCCCTACTTTGTTTGTGGTTATCTTCAAATCCAAGATAGTTTTGAACCCGAACCCTTTCTAAGAGTTGGAGTCTGAAGTATGGACAACAACTTCTACATTTGGAATCTCTCAACTTTAGTTTCAACTTTTTGAGAAAATTCAGTTTGAAGTTTGGCAAAATCCACAAAAACTGGTTTGAAATCGCTAAGACCGTAAAACCGGCATTCTGTCAAATTTTAGCCTTCTCCAAAGCCAGAAAACTTTCGACCTTAGACCCTTTGTAGAAGTTGTAGAGTTTGGTTTGGCCAGCAAGTTTTGTATTTGAACTTTTCAAAGTTTGATTCGAATTTGTGCGCAAAATCACTTCAAACCACACAGCTTCGCACGCCACGGCTTTTCCCGTGCGTGGTCACCGCGCCCAGCGCGTTGCACCACGCCACACGGCGCCGTCCAACCAGCGCTCCTGCCGGCCAACCCCCGTCGCCGACGCGACGGGTCAGCCCGACCCTCCGTCCCACCAACTCGCGAGCGCATCCCTATCCTCTGCATCCGCATCTCCCTTCGCCCAACCGCACGCCGGCGCTATCTTCCCGCATCTCGCCCCTAGCTGCCACACCCACCACGTCGCGGCCGTGGCTTGGCCGCGCCGCTGCACCCAATGTCGCCCCTGAGGTGACTACACGAGCTCAGTAACCGGCCAACTGCAGCCCACGGCACAAAGTATCTTCCTGGCTCGCTATCTTGGGTCGCCAATCTGCCAGAGATCACACTCGAGCGCTGCATCTTCGCCCGGCCAACCACCGGCCTCGCTCACCGCCCGCTAGTGGCGTTCCACCCGTTTCTCCACAGCCAATGCCCGCCCGGCCTTATCCCTTTGCCTGGAGCTCCGCCTCGCACCCCTACACCTCCCCCGGCCTATAAAAGCCGTTGGCACCCCCTTGCCGGCACGCCACACCACCACCCCTCTCTGCCCCTAGCTCCGCCACGACCCTCGCCGTGGAGAAGCACCACCTGAGCCTCCCCACCGCCCGCTAAGCTCGCTTGAGCACCACACACACACCCACACGCAACTCACCGAGCCGCCGCCGAGCTTTCTCTGACAACCACCTTGCCGGCGCAGGAGCCCGTCGCCGCCGGTTTCGTCCCCGCCACGAACAGCCACCTTCGGCCACCCTTCGCCCTTGATTTCTTCATCCCGCAGGCCCCAGGTGAGCTCCTCCCCACGCTCGAGCATTCCCCTTCCCCTCTAGCACCGCCGCTCGCCGGCGATTTCGCCGGAATCGCCGCCGATGTGCGCAAGGATCACATTGCGAACCATAGTTTCTTTCTAGAGTCCTCTGCATAAGATTTCAGGACCTATCTATGGAGGTTTTAAACTTCTCAGGGCCCCCACGTAAAATGTTTTATCCTTTTTCTATTTTAAATGGTTTAAATCGGCTAAAACTTTGAAAATGCACGAGAAAGTGTAGAAAAATGGGGAAAATGTAAAGCCAACTTTGTTAGAATATGTGTGTTGAGTAGTTTTTCAAGGAAAAATATTTTGTGTATGTCACTATTGTAATTATATCTCTAGGTTTTATTTTATGCTTAGGAAAGTAAATGCCCTGTAAATCACACAAAAATGCTAAAAATGTAAATCCACCTCTGTTAGCTTTGTTATGCTGAGCTTGTGCTGCATAAAATAGTGGTGACACAAGTTTAGATGTTTAACACACTGTTTTAGTTTAAACCTTGAAATCTGAGGTGAAATCTTACTTTATGCATAATAAATGGTTTAAGGCAGAGAAAAATATGAAACCACTTTTGTTGGGTCACAAATGCAATACACTCACTAGGAAAAATAATGGTTACTGCATGAGACCTAGTGAAACATGCTTAACTTTTGTGAAAGACTAAATGAAAGGAAAGTATGGAAAATAAATGTCCTTCACCATGAATCTTGGAAAAATCACAGAAACCTCTGTCACACTAGTGTAACCTCCTGTAAATATATGAGAGCCAAACTGCCACTGGAACTTGAGTTAAAAATAGATTCCTATAATCTATCACAGGGTACTATTTTAGTTTTAATTAATTTTGTAGAATTCTAATGCATCCTAAAATTTAACAGTAGCTCACTGATGTGATTAGGGAGTCGCTGTAAAATTTTCAGAACCATATCTTAACAAAAACTATCAGAAACATTTATGAAAATTAAACCAAGAAAAAGGAATAAAAGCAAGGTAGTTAATGAGAAGGACAAAATGGTAAATACACACTAAGGTACAGAAAAATATTCAGAAATAGAACAACTTTCGAAATGAACCTTGAGCAACCCTAGAGTGACCCCACCTTTCTTTTGTGAAGTCTAAGTTGTAAAACCTTATATGTGTC
Source organism: Setaria italica (assembly GCF_000263155.2). NCBI lineage: Eukaryota > Viridiplantae > Streptophyta > Magnoliopsida > Poales > Poaceae > Setaria > Setaria italica. The sequence goes on along the minus strand of NC_028457.1, from coordinate 12,091,792 downwards.
CACAATCACCATTAAAGTCAACCCTAATTTTTATACCATAACGCACCTTACTTCATGAGGATAATGAAAGTTTAGAACCTTGTTTAGGTGAATGTGGTCGAAATACAATTTACACTTCAGCAATAATGCATGAACTGCATCCTGCATGTGAAAGCATGGAAACTTGAACTATTGCATATGCATCTTGTGTAGAAGCGAATCTCACAGATGGAACGTATGAACTACTCCCGACAACTGAGGAAGTACCTACCGAGCTACATCACGTTGAGGCCGAGCAGAAGATCAGCGAAGCATCCAACGAGCTCCCCACTAACTTAGAATAGGAAGGCAAGCCTCGGAGCATAACCCAGTTTTCTAAATTCATGCAATGTCTATGATACTTATGTTTGTGCATATACGTTCATAGGAGTTGATTGAAAACCTAGTTGCATGATCTTAGGTACCTATGGTTGGACACTAGTATGATAGGCCGAGTAGCTGCAATGCTAAATAGGAATCAGTAAAACGAGTTTATAGGAGTTGATTGCTTGCTCATGCTATAAACATAAGGATGACGGACGGGACCAGGATTGGTTCCGACTTGGTGGTTTTGTCCCATCTGTCTAGTGATGACAATGCTAAGGTCGAAATGTGTCAGCATTCACAATCAAGTGTTTGAAAGTACTAATCTCATGCCTAGTATGGGATAGGAAGCCTAGTACCTGATTGAACCGAGATGTGGGCATACTCCCCGCTCTCTCTGAAACGGAGTTCCCTTGATGCATCATGTGAGTACAAGTGTAGTCACGGTACGGCGACGTTCCGGGACCGTGGGGCCTTGTATCCAAGGGAAGTGGGCCCTAGCCATGTGCTTGGGAATTGATGGGGATGACTGACATGTGTGGACCCGTAGTGGTACGCAATGTCGTGGGATTAGATTCACCTTGCATGCAAGGTTAAGAAACTCGATTCGAATCATCTGCCTCTCACAGCTTGAGACTGCTTGACTACTGTGCTGCACTGAGTAACAAGTGGAACAGAGAATGATTATCTTAATGATGATGCTTGGCATAAAATGTTTGCTCAACTTGCTTGCTTAGAACAGGTTGCTTACCTAGAATAAATAGTCTACTAGAACCTACTGCTAAAACTTGAAAGTAAGGATCTACTTAGATATTTTTGGCAAAAACAAATCCCTCCGCAAAAAAGCTTTGCATGTCTAGAACTCAGTGGAATAGTTGCCACCTTACGGGTAAGTCTTGTTGAGTATTACTTGTGGCTTTACTTTCAAGTAACTTAGATGTTAGTGCTTTTGCTGAAAGTGTGACTTGGCCGACCCAGCTCCCTCTGGGTTGGACGGTCGAGTGGGACCCGTCCTCAGTCGGTGAGGACCGTGGTAACGGACGTCATGGTTAGCTTCGCCATGATGTTTCTGCTTCGACATGTAGTTGCCATCCTTTTTCCGCTGCTTAAATTTTGAACAATTTACTTTATGCACTTTCGAACTTCTGTGATGTAATAAATAAAGTGGGACCTATGTATTAAACTACTGGAATGTTGTAATCTCTGGACTCGCCTTCATGTGAGATGCTTTTCGTTTCGGTCGAAGACAAGTGGTTTATTGGGTATAACCCGACAAACTACCAAATTGGCTTGATTAAAGTGTCAGTTCGCATGTGAGGTGAAGATGAGAACACTTTAGCTAGGTTAAATCCTAAAATAAATCCAGAAAAAAATTATTTCCTATGTTTGCTCTTGTTTAGCATGCGCATGAACATGCCCATAATTCGCCCAGCTCCCCTTATTTCCTCGCGTTTTCATGTGTTTTGAGTCGAAGCTTATAGGATGTAAAGTTTGAATTGGAACCTTTGTTTGCTTTTTTTTTCTTAAGTGCGAATTGAAAACTTTGGTTGATCAACACGACACGTGCGCTGCCTGATCGTCAGCGGTGATCGAGCGCAGTTGCATTGCATCAATCGGCGACGGACACAACAACGTCGACCAACGCGCGTCCATGCACGGTGGTGCGCCAACATGGTGGCATGCTGCCCGATTCCATTGGCTTCACGACAGCTCTAGATTCAACAATTAAATGACAAACATGGAGGTGGCTTGACATCCACGGCCAACGGTGCTCAAGGGCTCCGTTGGTTCTCGGCGGCACTCCGACTGCTTCCCCACGAGGAATGGTGAGGTGCGGCGGCAAGCTACAAAGAGTAGCGGCGCTAAATTAGGACATTGCAAGTAATTGATGGGCTACGACGATACCCTATCTGCTCTCGGCCCACTCGAGACCTGAGTCTCGGCCCAGCCAATATAATCTTGCTTGGCATCCATGGAATGCAACTGCCTCAAACCCTGACGCCGCCACCGCTAGCGCCGGCCGCGCGCCCACGCTGCTAGCTCCTACTTCTCCCTCGTAGCCGCACAACACACCCCATAACTCTGCCCAGCTCATCATAGCTAGACAGAGTCTCGTCGACATTCTCCCTTCCTACTATATTGGCGGATTTCTTTTACACAACTGATGGGTCGCGTCAAAAGGTCCAAGAAGGCGGCCAAATCCAAGAAGAAGAAGGTCCCAGATATATGCATCATGTTACCTAATTAGTCTGTTTCGAATTTCGATCACTCATCGGTGTTTCCTGACCCCAATTTCTGTATTCCCTGGCTGAAGCAACTCGGTGAGCCTTCGTCGTCATCCGCCATCGAGGCCGTGAAACGTGAAACAACCCATCCTGTTATTTTCTTCGTGTCTCCTGAACGTGTGGAGACTACACATGACTACTGAGTGCTGAACATCAATGTTCCCTATTTCATTTGTTAAGTTACAGCTGGAATCTTTTATCATTGTTAATTACAAAAAAGTTGAGGAATTTTTTTGCAAAATAATCATGACGGTTAGAAGAAACAACCGCACTTTAATATTATTATTAGGTATAGATTATAAACTTTTTCAGTAAATGGATCACAATAGAAACTTACTAGGGTCAAGTTATATATCTCGTAAGTAGGGCTGGATCGTGGCTCTCATGCATTTTTCACAATCCAACTCAACACTATTTATTTTTAACTCAAAATTATATAATATTATAGCCTGATCTTTATTGAACTTGATCCTTAAAATTTGCTAGGCTAAATTGGAGGACCCTTTACCACCCCTACACTAAGGGACCAAATCGTAAAGTGGTGATTGAGAATCTAACTAGTTTATCATCATATTGGAATTTAAGAGACCAATTGAGCCTCGGAACATGGTACTCGAAGACCATGGCTTATTGACTACAAAAGTTTGCTTTCCACATGAAATTTCCGTTACACATGTGAGTGCTCGTGCAGCAAGTCACGGCTGTTAAATCTTTTTCCTCCATGCTTCCCTTTTCCAAGCCAATTCCAATGGATTTAATGTATGGGCCCACGAGTTTTCTATTTACTTTCCATATGAAATTTCCGTTACACACTTGAGTACTCGTGGCGCAATGTGTAAAACACGGGGTTGGCAAGCATGTCTCGAATTTTTTCCTCCCTGCTTCCCTCTTCCCTAGCTAATTCCCTTGGATGACATGTATGGGACCGCGAGTTCTCTAGTTGCTTCCTTTTGTCTTCTCAGGTGGCTCAACTATCTCTCTCTTTTTTCCCTCTTTTACTCCATTCATTATATCTTCTATGATTTGTTTGTACCAACACATCATTAGAGAAGTATGAAGGTGGAGTCTCTAGTATTGCTACTGACTGACAGAGGCGGAGCTTCAGAAAAAAAAAAGAAAAAAAGCCGAGGGGCAGTCCATGTAAATGAACATTGAACATCATTAAATAGTACAAAATTATTGTGCAACCAAATAAAAATTGCATTGAGGGAGGGAGGGGGTCATGGGCCCATGGCCACTTTGGGGTGCCCTAAGCTTTGCACCTTATGGCCACCCTCCTCTACATCTAAATCTACAGTAAGGGAACACGAGATGAAGTAAAAATGTCATGTATCCTCCCCTTTTTAGTAGAATTTTTTAATTTTTTCATTAATTTTCTGTATCAAGGTTTCTAAATACTTTTTTTCCCTAAAAGAATGTAGAAAATGTCTGGTTCTTTTCTAAAAGCTTCTATACGAATTTATTTCTAAAAACTTCTCCAAATACTCTACTTTGAAAATCTTTTCTAATTAGAAATTCTTATAGCATTAGTAGCACTCGATACAAATGGTTTTGCTAACTTAACACTCTTCACATAGTTTCGAGCTCGAGCTTTTCTCGGGTTTGGCTCAGGCCGCACAAACATTTTTAGTGTTAAATAAATGAGAAAATTATTTGGGCCTGACCAGCACGGCCATGCCCAACCCTATTAAAGCCCAAGGCCGGGCTCAGCCTAGGCCTTTGGGAAATCGTCATGTTATCTCTAGGTAATACTCACTTCTTGGGAAATCATCATGACTTCATATCATATTTATGTGGAAGTACCGATTCCCCTTTGCCCAGCTTCTTGGAGTTGATATGACCAAATATGACTGCCCTAATATTATATACTCAATCCGTTCCAAATTGTAGACTGTTTGTAGGTTATTTGGATTTTCTAAATGTATAAATTCTGCTATATACCTTGACAGAATATGTATATTTAGGTGCATGAAAAAAATTATGTATCTAAAAAAGTTAAAACAACCTATAATTTGTATAATCCATAGATGAGCCCACATTTTAAAGTAAATTTTCTAAGTGCAGTCATCTTTACAAATACGGAGTATACACCCTAGCGGCAGTAATGAAAAAAAAATTCGGCCGAAGAATAGCCCAAGAGCAAAACTTGCGCTCTAGCTAGGGGCAAAGAAAACAGCCCAAGACAAAGACCTTTCCTTTCTTTTGTTGTCATAGGTGACTTCTATCATTAACGTGGGCCCATCTGCGTTGGGCTCCCACAATCCAGCCCATGCAATCTGTGTTTGCCGCTCATCCATCCACTTAAATCCCCTTGATAAATGTAAATGTAAACAAAACTAAAAGAATGAAAGCTTGTGGATTAAATTACTTTTTTTGCTTATGTATTTTGACGAAATGTGGATTACATAGTCCAAAAGGTTAAGTGCAGATAAATCAACCTTGACTGACAGAGCCTTCAACCGAGTGGAGCATCCAGCTCAACTACAAAAAGGGATAAGTGGATATTGTGTTGTTGTAAATCTCAATCCTCAAATTAAGGGATAAATAAAGCCTATGAGATAAAACTAAGAGTAGAAAATTTAGTGCTTTTATAATAAACTATCGCAACATGTCCTGTAGAAATTAAAGTAATATATATGGTTTAAAAAAGTGCAATGCTGAGGACTTGAAACCGACTCCTTACATGTTAAATAAAATGAGAACCAATGAAATTGTTCAGAATGGAACTCGAAGATTTTGGAGTACTATTACAGCATTACACCCATTGTTGTTAGGTTAATCAACATCACTGAACAACACACACAGTGTCATTGTCAAGTGCTAGCCTGTCAGGTAGAGCGCTGTACCCGGTTTCACATCAACGTCTCTGACCTGTCTGCCCCTTGTATTTTGTCCTTTCCTTCCATGAAAGCAAAATATAGTCATTAGTTCATCACACTAGAGCCACTTGCCGAATACTTGATGTCTATTGATCGGGCATGTTTTAGTCTAGTCATCGTGTGCGTCGACCAATAAGCTCCAAGTGACAATATGCTTGACATGTACTCTCAACGGTCACAATATGCTTGACATTTTGGATATGATCCGACCAAACATATGAAACGTTGACTACCGAAATCGAACATTTAATATGTGAATATTGGGTCTGATCAATAGTTTCGTGATCTTTTAAATTTGATAAAAAGTTGGTAATCAAGCCAAATTAATGTAGAATTATCGATCGACTCAATCGCTTTGACAGAAATGTTCGTTTTTTAAGGGAGACACGCACTATCACAATCAAGCCGTTACGCTGTTGTCCGCTACTTGCCGATTGACAGCAGCCTTGTTGTCCCATTCCCACATGTAAGGTGGTGTTTGGATGGTATATATACCAGTTGTGAATAATACACGTGGAAGATTGTGAAAAGGATGATCACCGAGGCAGGTCTTCAAATTGTATAACAAGTAATTTTACTAAAAGTTCATAACTAGATGTCGATCAGTTTTAATTTAGGCACCAAATCTCAAATGAGGGAATTAATATTGCTATTTCTTTCCATTAGGCATGAAAAAAAACTGCGTTCAGTTTAACACCGAAAGCCTGTATGGCTGGGATAAATTTCGCAATTATGTAGTCGGTATTGCTTTTTGAGAATAACACCCCACTTACAATATACGGTCCACAATATTTTCTAGTTGTCACAAATCAGCGAATTGACCGATAGGTATACATAGGAGAACAACCCCACACAACTCTTCAAAACCATCCTTCCATAGAAAATAAAAAACGGAGCTCCCGGTAATTGAAGTCAATATATGCGCGATTGACACCGTGCTACTGATAGCAGCAACTAGAGCGCAACTTGTGTCTTGTGTGAAGCTCCCAAGGAGAGGGCATGCAAATCCAAGAAACAGAGAGCTGGCTGTGATGCTGGCTGAGAACGGCATCGCAATCGTGTTGGAATAAAGACTTGACGCCCAACTTGAGTGCTCCAAACCAACCGTCCTGAAAAGGGCATTCCACCATGGTTGCAACACGGGTTATCCTCTCATCATGCACCATACACCCATTGCTGCGCGTTCGTGGACTTGTTCCACAATGGAATGCTGTGGACTTTGTTTCTCTATCTAGGCAAGGTATGAAAATGCGGCTAAGAATCATTTATTTATCCCCTAAATTTGCAGCAATGGTTAAACAATTATTATCTGCGCTTATCTAACTAGCCGGAAATTTTCTGAAAAATAATTGAACTATATAGTGCACGATAGATAATTCCTAGTAGCAACATTGATATACATTGTACAAGCATCAAGTACATAAGTTTTGCGATATCAAAATAAAATCATAATTAAATACCCCACTAAAATGCGCGGCATGTATGTGTGTGGTTGGATAACTATTTGTGATATGTAACACATTTTATTTCACTCATAGGCTCCTAGCTCAGTTATTTAGGCCCATATGTTACTGTTTCTTGTTCTTTATTTTTTTCAATCCAATATAATTCTCTTTAGGATCTCATTACATATTTCTTTTACATTTACATAATTAAAGTAATATGTTTAATATTTGCTTATCCATAGCTTAAAAGAATTATGTTTGAATATTGCGGAATTGTGATTTCCATTGTGGGCTTGTGGCCCACCATGGAACCAGTCTATCAAAGAACAGAAAGCAAAACACTAGCTAAGGCTTAGATATGGGCTTGTTGCTCAATCTGAGATGACACTTGAAATCAGAAGTGGGTCCTAACCTAATCCACTTCCCTTTTCCACGTGTAAAGAGCGAGCCGAGCAAACAGCCAATTGCACACATGACATTTCCTATGCAAAATCTTTGTAGGTTGGTTATAAAGGACTCTGAGCCAATCTAGAAATATTCAGATGACGGGTTTAAGGCTTTAAGCCAGTCACTAAGACAATAGCCAAGGAACCGAGCTAGATTGTTACATTGCTGTGACACTGATGAGCCAACATACTCCAACGGTGACATCCAACCAAATAACTTGCCCTCATCTTCTTCATACTGATTGGACTTAAACAGGCTGTAAATTATGTTCATATGTTTCCCTCTCTTGATACACAGTTACAGTGATCCCAAACACAATCTGCTGATCGGATCGCAGCCTGGTAAGATCTACCGTCCAGCCTTTAAAAGTGCTCATATGTGTCGAGTCAGAATCCATCAGAACTTATCTCAAACAGATTTGATCAACTTCCAAACGGTCCTAGTTCCTTTTTTTTACAAACCGCATAAGATTGTGCGAGTTTTTGATATAGCAGAAAAAATATAAGACTACAGCGGAGGCTAGGAAAAAGAAAAGAAAAGGAAAAAAACAGCTACCGGTTGAATTGCGATATCAACGTGGGTAACCACTAAGCTCAATAAACAGTCAAATCCGATCGGTTGGATTGTGATATCAACACGGTCGCACCACTCCACTCAAACAGCGACAACAGAGCACACAACATCACTCGACGCGTAACAAGGTACCCCCGACAATCTCACACTCACGTAGTTGCCGAACCTGCAGGTGTGACTGCGTCGACAGGGAATCGAAAGGAGTAGACTGCACTGCACCAAGAAGGCCACCGTCATACAGGACCCTTCGCCGTAATGCCGCTGCAACACCACACTCCACCCAATAGAGTGAAACCACCAGATCCGGATCTCTCGTAGGCTGCCTCGCAATCGGCGCTATGAAAACACAACATACGAGGCCTCGCCACATCCGCCGTTGGACTCCACCTCGCTCTCGTCACTTCGAAGACACACCGCGCACGGGGCCTCGCCACGTCCGCCACAATACTCCATATCACGAATCTGTTTCTTTAGTCGCCGTCGGAATGTTGAGCAATGTTGCCCTGCTTCCCAAGGTATCCATCAAACCGCCAAACTGTCACCGCATGTCGACTTTGCTTTGTTGCTCGTGCACAAAACCTCCGACACCGTGCCAACAAGCGAAAAAAGTTGTTTGCGCTGTCTCCCTAAAAATGACGCCTTCAAGAAGGGCACGACGCCAATGGCGCCGCCATCACTCGTCCAGAAACTGGACAGGTTTTTCATCCAGAAAACCCCGTGCAGTAGGAATAGAGCTCCAACATGGCGCCTCCAAAGGGGACAATGACGCCTAAGGGCTGCCGCCATCGCCACTAGCAAGATTGCTAGTAAGGGCTTTCGCCCGGAGCATCACATCCCTAGTCGTTGCACGCCCTCAGCCCGGTAGTACCAAGACCATGGCCATAGGAAACCCACCTGGGGTGGCGTCGCCACCGAGCCTCCTCACGTTGCGCTGCACTGCCACGCCTCCTTGCTTTCTGTTGCCGCCGCGCTGCCTCTGCGCACCTCGCCAAGCCGCCGCAGCACGGCCCCCTTGTGCGTGCAGCTAGGTCGCCTCCACCCTGCCTGCTCGCTGCCGTGGCCACGCCACGCGCGTTCCACGGCCACCACGCCGCCCGACCGAGCCGCTGCTGGACCGTCACCGCACTGCCGCCACGCAGCCGCGTGCCCCTCTCGCGCAGCGCTAGCTGCCATCGCGCGACCTCCTCGCGCCAATCTCCGCCGCATCGCAGCCGTCCCTGAGCTGCCGCCGTAGCAGAGGTGAGCCGCGCTGCTCATGGCCGAAGCTTCCCCCGGTCGTGTCGCTCACCCTGGCGCGCACTGTCTCCACACGGTCATCGAGGAGCCACCTCCTCACCGCCCTCTCAGCTGCCGCTTGAGCAGGAGGAGGGGCCACCCGCGCCGGCTGCTGTTGCGGCGCACTCGACGCACGTCGCCGTACCACGACGCGCCCGGTGCATGACCTGCCTCGCCGCCCCCAAATCCTCCCAGCGTGCACCACCAGGCCACTCCGTTCGGCCACCGCCGCCCCCACATAAGCACGCGTAGCTGGCCTGCGCCACCACATCCCGCCAAGCTGCTTCGCCACCCCATGCCAAGCCGTGGCAGCCGCGTCTCCACCGACCGCCATGGACGCAACTCCACCCAAGGAAGGGACATACCCGGCCGAGGGATGGCAGGTCCACCCTAGGGGATAGCTAATCCGGCTGCCGTAGCATCGGAGAAGACACCTCCTCATCGGAGAAAAGGGCGGTGCTGCTCGCTCGACGCGCATCCGTAGCTTCATCCGAAAAGCCCCCCGCCGCCTTCCTCGCAGGGGTTGGGCTTTCGGCCAGCGGCTCGAGCGACGGCAAGGTGGGGAGGAGGAGGAGGAGGGAGGAGACTCGGCGGCGGTAGGACAGTAGGAGCCCCCAAGCCACCTGCGGGAAGGGGGAGGCAGAATTGCAACAACCCTAGTTCAAATTGGATCAGAAGGTCCGGAACTTCTTATGCCTAGCCGGACTTGGGTTAATTATCTGTTTGGACAAAAAAAGTTTAGCCGGAAGTTCTGTTCCCACACTGAAAGGTCGAATATACGGAATGCTGATGTTCAAGCAGACTTTAGCTCTCTTTCCGGGCCAAAATTCAATCAGACATTCCGATTTCGATATCGGAAGTTCTAATATGTTAATTTTGGTTGTCAAAAATAATATTTTCTCGTGGATAAACCAAGGCTACAGCTACAATTCTGCCATTTTACAATACTGCAGGAAAGTATAGGATCACTTGCATTAGGAAAACATATCTGCGAGCTTTCTTTTCATTATCTTTACACTGAAGCAGCACAGTGATTGCCTCCTTGATTAGTTGGGTCATCCCAAAGGAACGGAAGCAGTTGGTAGGCCTGGGCATAATTGACCGAGGACCGAGAACCGAACCGAAAACCGAGGACCGAACCGAAAGAACCAAAACTGAGAAATTCGGTCCTAGGTTCGGTTCTGACTTTCAACTAAGGTCCCGTTTGGGTCCAAGGAATTGGAATCTATTTAATGGAGTAGGCTAATTTATGTTGGAATGTGGCATTCCACAACTTTCCAAAGTTTAGATATAAGCCTATCTTAAATTCATGGGGTGGGAGATGGAAATTGATTCTATAGATTATGGTTATTAGATGGAATTCAATTCTTATAGCACGCTCTTAGACTCGCTTCTCTATAGTAGAAGTGCAGCATACAAGTATCTCTCCCATATCACCAACTATAATATACAACTATATTCCACATACAATTATATTAGCTTAATTAATTTGTGTCTAAATTATGATTATTAGGATGGAATTCAATTCCAATGATCCAAACGGGGCCTAACTGAAATTTGATCGGTTACTTCGGTTCTGGCCCTCAGTTAACCGAAATAACTCAGAAAACCGAAGTATACACAATAGTAGTCCAACAGGTCCAGCCCAATTATATCCACAACAGGCCCATCAGCTCTCCTATCCTACTCACCCACACCCCTACCTTCCCGAGAGGCCGAGACCCCAGGCAGCAGTACGTCAGATTTTTTCCCCTCCACCTATACTCGTGACTTGTCTCCTCAGTATAGTTATTAGGATCGGACCGGTAATCGAACCGATAAGGGTGTCGGTTTAATAGTTCATTGGTTCAACCGTTAGGAAACGATTGAACCACCGCTCCAATAACTTTGGACCGTTGAAGTGAACCGGCACAAATAATTTGAACCGGTCCAATATACCATTGATGATTAGCTATACATATTATATTATATAGCTCATAAATGACACAATATATAACTATAGTAGTTGCATTCCAAGTTCAAGTGTTCAGCAAACGAACCACAAATTCAAATAACAATTTATTAAATTATTAGGACTAGCCCATCTACTGGAAATTGCACGTATTCACTGAATAATAGCCTATTGACTATTGAGCTCTCACGCAGTGGTACTGCAAGTGTGCTCTATCCATTCAGTATACTACTCAATAGCCTATAGAGTTGCGAACAATTTTGAGTCTCTAGATTCGTGAAGTCTGAAGTCTAATCATTGCACAACTTGAATCATTGTAATCTGGAACCTTGGGTGCTGAGTTACCAACCGATAGCCATGTCAGGCAGGCAGGGAGAATCGCGGGCAGATTCCTTGTGGTCTTGTCGAGCGCCGAGCAGGGAGAAGTCGGATAGGATGACGACGAGGACGAGGTAGTGAAGGACTGGACTACTGGAGGCACGGAGCAGTAGAGCGCAGCGCTGGCCGCCGGCCCCCGCGGACGTCACTGGGGTGAAGCCGTTGAGCCGCAAGGAGATGAGAGTCCACCGTCGAGGGTCCGCCGCCGGCAAAGACGAGCACGGGACAAGCTCGAGCTAGCGAGGTGGAGGCATGGAGCGGCCGCCTCCAGAGAAGAACAGGCAGCAGATGCGCCGCCGCTGCCGCCATTTGTGCCAGATGCAAAGCCAAACAACCCCTTGTTTACTTCACCCCCAACTCCTAACTTTGACACTATGCAAAAAGAAGATTCCCTATCACATCAAACTTGCGGTACATGCATGGAGTACTAAATATAGACGAAATTAAAAACTAATTGCACAGTTTTGTTGTACTTTGCGAGACGAATCTTTTGAGCCTAATTAGTCAATATTTGGATAATAATTCACAAATACAAACGAAACGTTACAGTGTGCTACAGTGCTGTAACAGTAATTTGGCACCTCCCAATTTTACCAACTAAACAAGGCCCAAGTGTTGCTCGTAAGAAAGAAAAGTCTTTCCGTTTATACGCCTAGGCCGGTAAGATTGAACTGAATCGACGGAGGGTTCGCATCCGTAAAAATCAAAATCAGTCAGGTTTGTGCGGAACCGGCCGGTTTTTAAAACCAGCCGGTTCATCGGTTTTTACCCGTTCAATTGTATGGACGGTCTTTTAAGCAAACCGGACCGGTGGAGGCTCTGGTTCGATCTTTTACCGATCCAACTGCCGGTTCGGTCCTTAATAACTATGATCCTCAGTCCTCCCCATCGCGCCTCCCTACATCTCCTCCTCTTCAATCCTCGCGGTTGCCCGATCCTTACGTCCCACGAGCTACTGGCCGCCCTCGCTTCTTCCCCAATCCCCCATGTCTGTAGGTGAGCGTCGCCCGATGGGCTGGCAAGTGGCAACACCTCCTTTCCTCCTCGCGGGTGACACTCTAGACGCTGGCTTGGCTCTAGAAGACGGCAGATCTGATGAGGTCTGCCTCTGGAGCTCCACCTCCACCAAGCTCTACAAGATCCACAAGCTCTAGATGGGCAACAAGGAGGAGGTGACATTGGTGCTGTAGATAGACAAGGAGGGCCACTGTGGGCAACAAGAAGGTGACGTTGGTGCTGCAGATAGACAAGGAGGGCCATTGATTTTGATTTTTGTTGTTGATTCTTGTGTTTGTTGATTTCAGATCGGTTAGTTCGGTCGGAACCGAGGACTGAACTGAACTAACCGAGACCGAAGTTGTCGGTTCTCAGAAATTTGAAGAACCGATCGGTTCACGTTTTTAGTAACCGAATTTCGTGGAAGACCGAAGAACCGATTGGTTCGGTTAGGTCTAACCGAATGCCCACCCCTAACAGTTGGGGCCATTAGCCTCAGTCACGGACTATGTTAATGGTATTTGAGGCACAACTAGGATTATTGGTAGGAGAACAAACCAGCCTAAACTATATTGGATACCAAATCAATATAGTACGCTTTACATTTTTTCTTTTTTCTATAGTTAGCAGGTTACCAAAATTAAATTACTATCACAAAGATCGTGACTTGTAGGTTTCAATCATTGTAACCTCTACACATCTTGAGGCATTTTACATGGCTGAGATAAAACACGTTACATGGCTGTGATAAAACACATACGCGCACATAGGTACAAATGGACAGCAGCTAGCGCGCTCTTTTTCCTGCATTGTTGGCTATTTTCCCCATCCAAACCTTTAGTGTGTGTCTGTGTGTTAAAATTATTGCAAACATAAACAAATTGCAAAATTCCTTGCTCAATCATGTTGCAATTTTTCTAGTGTGCTGCGTTCTCCCTTTTGCAGCCAACATGGGCTTCTTTTTGGGCTTTCTCCCAATGAGGCCAATGCGATGATCTCTAGGATAAATGGCCAGAGGGAACAAGAGGAGAGAAAACAAGATCAGGGGGTGATAATAAATAAGGATATTATCATCATGTCACGGAATTAAAAAGAGCAGGGCACCACCGAATCATGTTGTGGTCGCAGCTGGATCCCTGAGCTGTCTTGCTGTTGGCACTGGCTGTTTTCTGGTTGCTCACTCACGCTGCTGCCCCACTACCCAATATGGGCTGCATAAACAAGGACACTTTTATCTGCTTCGTTACATGTACCAACAAACGGCTCTACCAGTTCGTAAAAAAGAGAGAGAAAAACAAAAATAAAAACAAAATGGCTTTGCTATCTCAAACTCATGGACTTTCACACTAGCCCCTTTGTGCCAACTTCCAAGTGGATTTATATCATGAAGTTAGAAAATACTAGCATCCATTGTGTCAAAAAAGTGCCATTTACCTTTGCATCCGCATAATTATAATTTTACGATGACACATTGAACTTGTAAATTCTTTACAAATTAGTGAATCTTACAAGTAATATATTGGCACTTGTTTGTAGTTTGCAAGAGCATGGAAAATTTCATTTTTAGTATCCAAATTCGCCCACTTAACCCATAAATGATTGTGACCTAACTATTTAAGCTAGGACATATGATAAAATCTAATCTTTTTTGTATCAGAAGATTCAAAGTTCAAACTACTATGAGATCTTCCCAATCAATAAACAAATCATTTTCATAAATGGAGCCTACATATACCCTTCATGTTGAATAATGCAAGGAGCTCCAGCATTCATTTCTTGGTAGGTCGATTTTGCTAGTGGAGGCGGGCAGTTTCCTCTTGTGTACACTCGGGGTATCCATAGCCTTTATCTCGCAGCTGGTGGGGACCACCAGCATCCCCGCACTACAGAATATCCGTATCAGCATCGCCCACCGTCCGATCATCAAATCCAACGGCTCCTACTCGTCGAAAATTAAGGATCCTCCCGACATTTCCCCAAACACGATCCACCCCGAATAAAGATGCGCAATATTTATTGATTTTCTCGTTCCCCCACCACTAAACGATTTCTCTCCATTCTTCTCCCCCTCCCCTCTTGCCTTCCTTCCTCCCCCCCTCCCCTCTTCTCTTCTCTTGAACACTCCGCCGAAAAATCCGTTTCGTTCGAGATTAGTATCTGGTCCAGTTCGAGGAGGGGTGATTGGAGGAGCAGCCGCCGAATTGGTAAGTGCTTTTCATGGGTTTTTGGTTGTTTCTCCCACTGAATTTCGGCCAGGTATGGCCCTGTTCTTGATCCGCTCCAGTTTGTCGTGCGGTTCTGTTTCGATTTGCTTCTCGTGCTGCTTTCCTTCGCGCAGCTTTTGTGTCCCTGCTTGTTCTTCTGTGGATCTTGACCGTTTTCTTTCGGCGATTTGATGCTTGTGCTAGGAAAAATCGAATCTTTGACGCGAATTTGAGCCGACTAATTTACTGTTTTTGCACGGGCGTTTGCTGAGATCTGTAGGTAGTTTACTGCTGAGCTTCTGCGCCAATCCGCCTTCCTGGATTGGATGCGAGCTCGCGGTGGTTCGGCGTCGAATTTGCTCAGAATCTTGGCGTCGGGTCTGAGGTGAGCTGTGTCCTGTGTTTCCTTTGCAGTTTGGTCGGCCGGAGCTCATGATGATGGCGAACGCGAAGCTCCAGAAGCAGGCGCTGCTGCCGCCGCGCAGCCCGTTCCCGACGGCGGCGGCGCCGTCGCCGTACGCCGACCGCGGCCCGATCGCCCGGCCGCAGGGCGCCGCCGCCGCGCACCACCGGCACGGCCACGGGCACCACCAGCGCACGTCGTCCGAGAGCTTCATCGAGGAGCAGCCGCCGTCGTGGCTCGACGACCTGCTCAACGAGCCCGAGACGCCCGCGGCGCGGCAGCACGGCCGGGCCGGGCACCGCAGGTCGTCAAGCGACTCGTTCGCGCTGTTTGACACAGGAGCTGCCAGCGCTGGTGCTTACTCTAATGGTTTCGAGGGGATGGGGGGAGGAGGCGGGCAGCCTGCGCCATGGGGTGGTGTTCAGGAGTACTATGCCAAGTCAGGTTCGTTTGGGAGGGCACATGGCCGGCCATGGGAGCAAGGCATGCCACATTTGGCTGGTTTCAGGCATGGTGGCGGGCTGCCAATGCCGGCGAAAGACAAGGTTGGGGGGCATCATGGGCCACCTAACGCGTTGAGGGATCATGACCATGGCATGGACAAGAGAACTCCTGGTGATGCTGGTCATGATCAAAAGGTTGGGGCGAAGGAAGGTGTGCTGCCGAAGCATGCACAGTCAGAGGCGGACAACAAGCGGGCTAAACAGTGAGTTTGATAACTGCTGAATGTGAATTTTATGTTTTCACACTTGCATGATATTACAATAATAATCACAATATCACTAAGATAATCTGGAAACAGCAAGTATTTTCACCGTAACTTTAAGCACAAATACAAAAGGATCACCCCTTAAATAGACATTTTCTTTATAGCACACACTAAGAATAGTGGAGCTGTTGTTATTTGATGTTTTCTTGAACTTGAGAATACAATTTTCATCCTAAGGAAGTCAGCGGCCTTTTTGTTAAATTTATTCTCTATGCAACAGAGCATTGAATTATTGTGGGCACAATATAGTGGGAATTGTATATTCATTTCTTATGTTTCACTGCCCACATATGTGTTGTAACTTAGTGAAAAAGTGGTATTGAGCAGGCCTACAGATTGCAAATGTGTATGTGCCGTGAATCTGTGGTTTCTGTACATGCATGGTCAATGGACAGTAGTTTAGAATTGACCCATGGTAACATAATTGAGAAACTGGCTGTTGAGGTTTTCCAGACTGCAACTTGAGAAGTCTTGGATTAATATGTGTCCTCACTTGCCAGTTATAATGGTAGCAAGAATGTGGCAAATTTTATTTTGCACTGGCTGAAAGCAAGGATATCCTAATCTAGACTTGTCAATTGGAATCTGGAATCATACAATTAAATATTTAAATTAGGACATCATGCAATTCAATCAATCCTATTTGTTGAGATTACAATGATTGTGTGTTTTTTATGCATTAAGGTGTACTTTTCAATTGGTTGCAGGCAATATGCTCAGAGGTCCCGCGTCCGCAAGCTTCAGTATATTGCAGAGCTGGAGGGTCGAGTTCAGGCATTACAGGTGAGCTTACTGCATGAATGGATTTCATTTCTCTTATAAAATGTGGTGTTATATGTCACAAAAAGAAACCAATGTTTGAATGATGCAGTCAGAAGGGGTAGATGTGTCTGCTGAAATGGAGTTTCTTACCCAGCAGAATATTATCCTAGACCTGGAAAATAAAGCTTTGAAGCAGAGATTGGAGAGTCTAGCACAGGAGCAACTAATTAAACGCTGTAAGTATTCTCCCTTGTAATTTGTTTCTCTTATCTTTGAATTCTGCTCTCCACCTGAATCATTTCAGTATGCATTAAGTTTTCCTGAGATATTAATAATGTGACAAGATATACATTCTAGCTTAGGACATTGAGTCAAGCTTAGGACATTGAGTCAAATATAATTCTTCAGTTAACTGGATAGTGGCTCTAGTTGTTTTTCTTATTTTTCCGTTTTATTCCCATGCTGCATCCTATGATGCTGAAGAGGACATGTAAAGTAATTCATATTAAGCATCTACAAAGAGGACAAATATTTTTTGGAACAATGTCTTATCAATTGAAGCAACCAAAAGAATAAACTCCCAACTCCAAAGTGAGGCATATGATTGACTTGTTTCCTCAGTTAGATGAATGATGTCTATGCATCTATGGCTGAACCTTCGACCGAGCTATTCTGAGAATTTTTGGTTTTAACTTGTATTGGATTCAGTTGACATACCACGCTTGTTTGATTAATTCAAAGACCCAAGGAACCTGTAACTAAAAGCTGGAAAACTGAACTACCTACTACCTAGCCAAGCTAAACTTGGCTAACCCAGTTTGCAACCTTTACCAAGATGTGCAAGGAATCATACAATTTGGAGAAGCATGGTGAAACCAATAACAGCTGAAATTCTGTATGCAAGTATACATACAATTTCTTTGTGACCTCTCAATAGCCCAATATGCATGCTGAGCTTAAGGTCATAGTTCACGGTGTATACTTAAAAACCAAATGAGTAACTGTTGCTTGCCAAAATGAGTAACCGTTTCATATATCCAATTATCCATGCATATTGCTTTCTACCCGTCCATTATATGGCCAGTCAAATACATAATCAACATGTCAGTGGTTATATTTCATATGGCCTTCAATATGTTGTTGACTTGTTATATCCACTTTTCAGTCAAACAGTAATGTACCTTGGAAATTTAATTGGCTTCAAAACAAAAATACAAGGGCTTATATTTAGCAAAAGTGACTAATTAGCTGGTATCCAATCAGAACTAAGTATCTTTCTTTCATTGATTTTCATTTCATCACGAGCAATGCATTGCTTTGTTGATACTGAATGGCAGCTAAGAATTTTTATTCTGATAAGAAAAATCAGTTGTCTGAACATTCTTTCTCAATTTCGCAGTTCAACAAGAGATGTTTGAGCGGGAAATTGGTCGTCTCAGATCACTATATCAGCAGCAGCAGCAACAGCAACAGTCTCCTGTCCTTGTTCGTAGTAATAGCAGAGACCTTGATGCCCAGTTTGCCAACTTGACTCTGAAACACAAAGACCCCAACTCAGGCCGGGATGCTCTCTCTGGGTCTCTTCGTACTTGATTCTTTTCATCCTTCCGTTCTTGTGGGTTCTGTATCAGTTGCCACCACTGTGTGGCTGTCATCTCCATCAAGAAAGGAGAAGTGCGCTTGGATTGCGTGAATAACACCGGAAAATGCTAATAGCTATGGATCTGATCTTTATTCTTTCGGGATATGCACCTGGCGGTCATCCTCAGCTTGCGTCCATTGTTGATGCTCGACCAGTCGGCGGTGTTTAGGGTTTTATTTTTAGTTATTAGATGCCTTTCGTGCATCATTGTACCATTACGCATGCTAGGGTTCTAATCTTCGTGCATCGTAGCCGTGTTTGGATTAGTTCTGTCTTATCAGTGGAATGTGGAGCACTAGTCAGCATCAGATAAGTTGCTTTGAAAATGTGCCACATCTCTGATAAATGTATGTTGTGTTATTATTTATCAGTACTCAATAAGCTAGTACGAATGAAGTATTAGCGTTTTTCAGATTTCATGTTGTCCTTGATGTTGCGAGTCTCCTATGAAAATCCTGTCAATTGCACAACCATTTCAATTTGTGCTATGCGTCTTCAGTTTTTTTTTCCATTTGCTCTCAAGGAAACATTGTTCGTTGTTAAAATTTGGTCTCATACCATTCATGACAAAACTGTATGTTCTCTCTGCAAGAGCTGTTGTAGGTATGGTTTTAAATTTTAGAAACTAAAGCAGAGGCAATAATCAAAGGCATAATTGAGTCAGTTGCACAAACCTAAATTTTCCTTTGATTCAATTCGTTGGCAGATTGTAAAATTTAGTCTGTAAATGGCTATAACTGTGTTGTGTATGGCAAAGCCCATCATGGTAGCTGGTGCTTTTACTCCATTCGAGAAAACCACAAGTATATTTGTTGAAGAGTTTGATATTGGAGCATCCATATGACTCAGCAACAGAAATGTGTGTATCCAGTACCCTTCTGGAAACTTATACTACACATTATTTAAGTCGTGATAAATATCGGTGAAAGTAGTTATGCAATAAATTGCAAGAGTTTTAGTGTTACACAAAAGGAAGCCCATGCATACAGCAATTACACACCTCTCAAACTGACAATGAGCTCCATAAAGCTTCAGTGTTTGGAGATTAAGCAAATCGGCATAAAGCCTTAAAATATCGCTGTTCTATTTCTGATCAATGTCCATTTGTTCTGCAGGTTCCTTCGCTCTATGGCTAGCCACTGCGTTGTCAAAAGTCCCTCTGACATGCTGGCACATAACCATCAGATCCTGCAAAGCATCTTTCAATACATCCTTTGCTGGATCTCCTGCCAATAGAACAAACATGCGTCAGGAGTCTGAGCATCCTCTTCAGGGAAGCAACAAAACTGTTGGCATCACTTTGTCATCTAAGTAGAATGTAAACTGAAGCATCAATATTGCATTAGCAGGTGTTTTAGCAAATAACCAACACCTGGAACGAACAGCATATTAGATCTGTAGTTTCTGGGAATAAACATTCATCAAGTTCCAAACACATCTTAGTGTCGAATATGACAAATGATTCAGCGCATCATGGCTGCCATACTAATACTGATGTATTAGGAAAAAGTAAAAAAACCACCTATGCAAGGTACAGGTACTAGAGTACTAGACATTATTGTTGGAAATAGCCAGGACAACGAATATGATTCTTGCAAATTCACTAAATAAGCATTAAGTTGAGAACATCAATACAGTGGCTTCAGCCTTCAGTATATTCGACAATGACCAAAGGAAACACCAGAATTCCAGGATAATATTTCACTTCATGGTACCTGTTGTCTGAACTCTAATGTTGACCTTCTTGTCAGCAGGATGAGGGATACTATATCCACAAAATGCTACCCTTGGGCTGTGAAGACAGAAAGAATGTCAGATATACATTACTAGTAGCCTTGAATTACAAAATATACAACATTTCTGGTATCCATATCAATTTTTTCTGCAAGGTTGACTGAATGTTTTCCATCACAATTCCTAATAATAAATTACAATGCAACAAATGGTTTAATGATGACATCATTTTGTATGTATGTTTCTTTGGAGTTGACTTGAACGTTTACATGTCCTATATTTAGTAATGAAATTTGAACATTGGGCACTAAACATTGCCGTGGGACTTAGTGTATGTATGGAACTTAAAGAGACCTGGCATATTTATGAAAAAAAGTATAGCCTTAAGGGTGTCTTGGGACTCGGGCAATGCATGAAAGAAAAAAAGTAAAACTTCACGTCTACCTTACTCTATGCTTGAGATGTCCAGATCTTTAAACCTTAGGGTGTGTAACTTGTTATGGAACAAAGCACAGTAATGTGAATATGAAAACTCATCTAAAATTGGTGCAAACACAAAACAATACAAATGATAGTTGATAACTATATCAAGAGACCAAGAGTAATTCACAAATTAGAACCATGTGCACCTTTTCTAATATTTGTGATTTCTAGTGATCAGAACCTGACAAAGAATTGTAATACCATCATTTTGCATAAATACCAGTTTGCAGTATGACAAATACATCCCAATGTTATTACTACTTTTCTTCTTGTATTGTCCCCCTGAGCATCATGGATTAAATGGCTGCACCAAAAATCCCTTAACAACAAATGGTTGTTGTTTTCATCTGGTAATAACAGTTGTTTGCCTGAGCTACATACTCCAAAGTAATGGCAAAGTTTCAGTCATGATCCACTAAGACAAGTCAACCTAGTTTTTGAGTCCCAAAACTGGGAATGCCAAATTCTGGCAGCAGCTTATTCTCCCTTCCAACTAAGTTTCATATCCGTGAACCACAAAGATAGATCGATCTGGCTTGTGAATACCAAAACTGGAAACATAAAAAAATACAAAATCTGGCAGCACCAGAAGTTCTCCCTTCCGATACTAATATAAGTAGAAATAATGTAGCCATAAATTTGCTAAAATCAGGTCACAGATCAGGTAATGACTGACCATTCTAGTGCCTTATGCCAGAATGTAAATGTAAAGTCATATTGAAGTCCCAAAGACAGGGAATCGCTGATTATGGCTATGAAGAATAAAAGTCATGGTCAGCTACTGGAATTTTGTACCCGGCTCTTACTGAGATGGGTGTTAGATTTCCCTATGCAACCGAGCTACAAACACCAACAGGCCTTGAAGACAATCTACTGACCGTCCTTCCATCCACCGTTTCCAACTCCAAGGACGCTGTTTTGCCTCTATCGGACTATATGGCAACACAAACTCAGCGTTCCACGTATCACAAGCGGGATAAATACGGATTGTTCAGAGACTGGATAATGACGAAGGGGGAACAAGACAGCTGGCTCCACTTACTCCTGGTTGAGGACGAATCTGGCGGAGTTGGCGAGGGTGTGGTCCTCCTCCATGATGGAGAAGGTCGACGCGGTCGAGTCCGTCGCCGACCCGTGCTCCATCGCCGCCCCGCCTCCCTCAGGTCCGGCGAGCTGCTCGAAACTCAATTACTCAAACATTGGAAGGAAAAGAAGTACAAAAGATGTGAGGAAACGAAACCAAACGAGAAATCAATCAGAACGAAGAGACTCACCGGTGGTTGAGATTTCAGGGAGGATTTGAGCGTGCGCAAGAAATTTCTGGCGCGGGAGCTGGGACGGGGGGAGGGTGGCGGGTGGCGGCGCAGTGCTCGAACAGATGACAAGGCCGGGGGCGATTGGCAGCCGCGCGGCCGCCGATGATGGATGCGTGGATCTCTATTTCGTCATTTCGCACGGCCCACCACGAGCAGCCCACAAGAAAAGGCCTGGGGGAGAAGCAGGCCACGAAAGGGCCCATTAGTAGGTTCCGTTGTTTTCTTCCCCCCTTTTCCCCTGATTATTATTTTCCCCAATTCACAATTGCTACGATCCAAGAGTTTCCAAAAAAATTCTTCCCTAAAACTATATATTGGAACTCTTCTAAATTTTTTTTCCAAAAATATATTAACCCATAGCAGATCGCTAATAACTAGCTCCAATATTTCAAAATAGACTATATCATCATAATTGGACCTATTAATTGGGCTGCTCACTTGCTCCTCACGCATGCACCTGCCCCTCGCGACCTCCAGCGGCTCTCATCCTTCTTGTTCACCTGTTCTGCTTGAGGAAGCCTCACTGCTCGAGGAAGCCTCAGCCCGAACCAAGATTCGACCTATCCCAGTGATAGAAACCGTGCATGGCCATCAACTATCTTGCGTAGTTGCTTCATGTTTACATTTCACTAGTTAACTGTTTATTAGTCCACAAGCAGCTTCGGGTAGCTCTTGGCATCGCACGGGACTATAGCGTCGACCCCTCGTTGATCTGCGTGGCCGCCGCTAGCGCATCGGCGACCTCGTCCATCCCGCCACCTCCCCTCCCCGCGTTGCTCCCCATGGCCGCGGCGACCTTCTCAGCATCCACCCACGTGGCCGCCCTGTTGCTTCCCGCCGGCATGACGGACGCGGTGCCGCCCAGCACGTCCCTAAGCATCACCACCTTCTCCACCTCGTCGCCATCGCGCGCATCGGTGGCAGCGGCTTCACGTACGTTCATTCGCCTCCACGGCTAGGTGCGCCGCGGCGGCGATGCCGCCGGGACAGCGCGGCCCAACCCCGGCGTGTGCGGGAAGACTGATTGGGGGAGGAGAAAATCGCGCAAATATGCGGCTCTGCTTTAATGTTGCCAATAGTTTGGGGAAGTTTTGGAGGAACGGTTGGAGTTCTTTTTTTTTTCCCTTTTTTCTCCCTAAATAAGGTATTAGAGCAACTTCGAGAGTACTTCAAAAAATTCTTCCTAAAAAATATGTATTAGGATTTTTTTCAAAAAAATTTTCCCCCAAAAGTATATCAATCCACAGCAGATCGCTAATAAATAGCCCCCAATATTTTAAAACAGGCCACGTCATCGTATTGGGCCCATCGGAAGGGACGCGCGAGCGTGTGGGAATCAGGATTGGGGGAGGAATACCAACGCTAAAATATACGCGGTGGTAGGCTATTTTTTAGCGTTGCTAAAAAATTAGGGAAGGTTTGGATGGACTGTTGGAGTTTGTTTTTTCTTCTTTTTCCCTTAAAAAAAGTATTGGGGGGTAAGATTAGCAGCCTCTTGGAGTTGCTTTTAGGGGTAGGATATAAATTCTTTTGAAGTTGCTCTTAGCACACAATAATTAATTTATTTCATGAAACATATGGAAGAAAATTTGCAGTGTACCAAAACAACCTTACTTACTCTCTCTCCATTTTGAAAATATAAATTGTTTTGATTTTATCCTTGTCAAACTATTTAAACTTTAATCAAGTTTAAAAAACATATATTAACATCTATAATACCAAACAAATAAATGCACCAATTTGATATTTAATATGTTGGTGCATTTTTTTAATAAATTTGATAAAAAGTTTGACTTAGGACCTACGTTTCAAAACAGGAGAAGTATTCATTTTACCATGGGACGAATAATCCAAAACATTGCACACAGCATGGTGTAGACCAAAACAATTCAATTATCCCTGTTGCCGGAGCTGCCCATCGACGGTGGTAGCCGCAAGAGGAGTGCGCTTGTTAGCACGATGGCATTGCATCGCTGGCCATTGCACGGTGGGTGCTGGGCGGCCTACGGATGCATCAGGAGACGGCGAGACGACGTTTGGATTGGCGCCCGCGGTTGCCCTGCCAATTTTTTGGAGTTGACCCTTTTCTGGAGCGCACGTTTGGATTGAAGCCAACTTTTGGCATGCCAAAGCTCACGTTGCATTCGCAAGCTTCTTTCTCGCCAAATCACTGGCGGAGCTACGGCGGCAAAAACTACCGCCAAATAATTGGCGTGCCGATGATTGGCTGGGCGTGGCGTGGCTCAAACCAAATAGCCCGATGGGGTGTCCCATGAAGGACCTCTGTGCCGAGATCCGGAGCTGTAGTGGGAACCTGTGGCGGTTACCAGATGCAGGCCCGCTACAATCTTTTCTTGACAGTTTTTTAAAAATAAAAGAAAAGTTGCCAACTGTTTTATTGCTTCTTACTATTTTTCTCGAATGACCGACATTTTTCTATTTTAATTTACATATTTTTTAGGTAATGCTACAGTGAAGACGTCCGAGCGGAGGGAAAAAAATCGGACGCGGGTCCCACCACCCAACCTTATCCACCACACCTGTCGGTTCTACGTCTCCTTATCCACCACACCTGTCGCATCCCCACAGCTGCCTCTCTCTCTTGTGCCCTTTCTTCTTCAACCACACGAGCTCTCTCTAGCTCCCTCTCTCCAGAGCTGGCTGGAGAAGCTGCTCTGCCGTGGAGGGAGTTGCTCCGTCGTGCGGCCGCTCGAGCGCCGGCCGCTGCTCCTCCGCGGCTAGGGGCGAGCCGCGCCGGCCGCCGCTTGCCGTATGGCCGCCGGAGGAGCTGCTCCACCGTGCGGCCGGGCGAGCCGTGCCGACCGCTGCTCCCCAGCGGCCAGAGGTGAGCCGCACCGGCCGCCGCTCCCCCCACGGTCAAGGGTGCGCCGCACGGGGGCTCCCGCTGTGCAGTGCTCCGCCAGCCCGCGCGTGTCTACCAGGTTTCGCTGAGAGCGCATGTTGCAAGTATATGTTTCAAGTGTTTCGGGAGTACGTTGCAAATGTTTCATATGGATGTTGCAAAGTAGATCTAGATGTTGCATATGTTGCAATGGCTATACACGTATGTTGCAAGCGTATGTTCCAAATGTTTCATCAGTTTTCAGACGCATGTTGCTTTTTCAAATTTTTCTGGCGTTTACAAGTGTTTTCAAACGGATGTTGCATGCAACATGAGATCCATGTTGTGGCGGTAATTTTTTTGATTTTTGATTCGATGATTTATTTAGCCCAAACGGACGGTGGATGGTGTGTCCGATGCTAGACCCGGACGTCCGACGTCCGGGCGCTAGCAGTTCCCTATTTTTTAAGCTTGACAATCTTATTTCTCGCAGTTATGCTAGGATATTTTCTAAAGGTAAAAGTCCTATGCACCCTTCAACTATCACGGAAGTTTGTTTTTTCAATCTACAACTACAAAACTGGATAGGAAGGACCATCCAACTGTTAAAAATTGGCAAATTTCACCCTTTGGGTAGGTTCAAGTGGTTTTGCATTTTCTAGAATTTTTAAAAAATAAGTTTAATTAAAAAATTTATAACTAATTCATTTAAAATTAAAAAATATCAAATTGGTGCAATACTAAAAATGCAACCTGTCCACTGGTGTTCTATTTGGCTTCATATTTCTTGTATTTTATCACGAGTAATAAAACTTAACAAATAGATGTAAACAACTCCAAATAAAGTACTCAACAAATAGCCTACATATTTAGAAAAATTTTAGTACCTAATTCAAACTTTTTGGACTTGAAATGAATTAATTATGATTTTTTGATTAAATCTAAACTTTTAAAATTTCTAGAAAAAACGCAAAATGACCTTCAAAACCAGGAAACCATCCAAAAGGCTAAATTTACCAGATTTTGATAGTTAGATGGCCCTAGTTATTGGTTTTGTAGTTGTGAGTTGGAAATTGGACTTTTGCGATAGTTGATGGGTGAAAATAGAACTTTTCCTGGTACCTGAAACTGTCAGACATTTATAAAGAAAACTGTTAGAAAAGTTAGTATTCTTGTAGTGTACATGGCATGATTCCAGTGGTTCAAAAAATCATTGAAACAAAATTTCAAAACATTTTTTTTGAGAGGGTACATACATATTACATAGAACTCACACCACACGCACACACGTGTGCATGTCCATACACGTGTTAGAGAAGAGATTGGAGAGACTACTGTCCTCAATATGGGGGATTACTAAACACGCACACGTGTGTACCCATAGCAACCTAGGAATAAATCCTGAAAAATCCACAAAATTTCGTCCCACTGGGGAACGAACCTGCAACCTATTAGGTCGGGTGCTACTGAGATCCTGATGACCAGTGGTCACATGCCCGTTTGAAAAAAAAACACTCAGATTGTTGCTTAGTCACTTGCGTTTAACATGGGCGAGGCAGTGCCAGAAGGGTCAAAAAACAAAAACAATGACATATGAGGCATACGAACCTTTTCCGTGGTACGTAGAACAGAAATTCTATTTCTTTTAATAGCCTGTAAAGGCACCTCCAGTGTGCTGTTTTTAAGGGTGCCAAGAAGATCAGAGAGAAAGAAATGAATGTGGTGCTATACACTGGAGCTCTCTCTTTAGCAGTGTCACATCGGACATTCGGATGCTAATTAGAAGGATTAAACATGAGCTAATTATAAAATCAATTGCAGAACTCCTATGCTAATTCGCGAGACGAATCTATTAAGCCTAATTAATCTATCATTGGCAAATGGTTACTGTAGCACCATATTGTCAAATTATGAACTAATTAGACTTAATAGATTCGTCTCGCGAATTAGACTCCATCTGTGCAATTAGTTTTGTAATTAGTCTATGTTTAATATTCCTAATTAGTATCCAAACATCCGATATGACATGTGCTTAAACTTTAGCACGGGGTATCCAAACACCCCCTAAGTGAAGCTAAAAAAGCACCGGGTGCAAAAGTAGGCACCCTTGCTAAGCAAAAAACTGCGCACAGAACCCCCCACTTGTCATTCACCTTGACACAAACCAAAGAGAGCGGCTCCTCTTTAATACGTTGGGTCCCATGCATGGTGCTAACCAAGCCAAACACTAGGGCCCGTTTGCACTTTTAGCCCCATTTTAGCACTTGGATTACCAAACAGGGGTGCTAAAGTTTAGCCTCCCCATTTTCTTTAGCCCCTCCAAGAGGTGCTAAAGGGTGCTAAACTTGCTAAAAGTGGTCCCCTGTTGCTCCCCTCCCCGCACTCCCTCTCTCTCCTCTCCGCCACACCCCTGCCGCCCTCCACCCGACCCCGCCGCCTCCGCCCAGCCACACCTCCTCTGCCGGCCCCGCCTCCTCCGCTCAGCCCCGCCGCCTCCACCTGGCCACACTTCCTCCGCCGGCCCCGCCTCCTCCGACCGGCCCCACCACCTCCACCTAGCCCCGCCTCCTCTGCCTGGCCCCGCCTCCTCCGCCCGGCACCGACTTCGAGTTCCTGCTTGGTGGATGCGCGGCCGCGTCCATGCTCCCCGCATATGAGCTCTTCTCTGGCGGCGTAGCAGCCGGAGACGCCAAGGGCGGCAGAGGCGAAGACCGTGGCCGTGGCCGGTGCTGAGGAGCCTAAGATCCCGGCGCGGAGGTGGCGGGATCTCCTCCGGCTCCGCGTCGTTGGCGACCGCGACCTCCGAGCCCAGGCCGCTGCGCCGGCTCCTCCGCCGGGCGTCCAAGCCGCCGGAGCCGGAGCCGTCCCTAAGCCTGCCACTCCTCCGCCATTCGTCTTAGAGCAGGCCGTCATCTTGAGGTGCAGCGGCGCGTGCGGCGAGGCCCGCTGTTGCGGCTCGGACCCCCTGCAACGGAATAAGAGCACCGATGTCTATCAGAAACCCGTGACACCACAACCATTGAGATGGCTTGGAACATGGACTCGGCGCGCACCTTGACCTCATCATGGTCCTCCGCGAGCTCGTGGTGGTGGTGGCGGTCGTGGTCGAACCTGCCTTCCCCTCCCTTTGCAGCGTGCGCAGGTAGGTAGTCGGGCGGCACATCATCCTAGGATCAGAAGAGCAGAAGCGAGAAAGACGTTGGGGTCATGAAAAGGCGGAAGCGAATGATGCACGCAGACAGAACAACGGAGGCTTTGGGCGAGCGAGCAAGCGGAGGACAAGGGAATTTGTTGGAGGAGTAGCGGGAGAGGGGCAGAGCCGGCGTGCGGGAAGAGGGAAAAGGAGGGGTACCGTTGTCTTTTGCCACCAAAGGTGCTAAAGTTTAGCACTCTATCCAAACACCTAAAGGTGCTAAACTTTAGCCCTGGGCTAAACTTTAGCACCTGGTTCCCAAACAGGGCCTAGAGCGCATCCTGGCTTGCTAACTTCTACCTGGTGGGTCCCAGCTTAGCACAACACCACGCATCAAACACTAAAGCTGCCCTAATGAAACTAAGGGCCTGTTTGGGAGCACCTCACTCCACGAAAAATTGCTCCACTCCACAAACTCCAAAAATTTTGCAGCCAAACGCGTCTAGCTCCAGCAACTCCGGCTCCAGAAAAAAGGTGGAGCAGGGGGTAGATCCACGTTTTTTGTGGAGTACCTCAAGAGGTGCTCCAAAAATCTCCTTTTCAGACCTGCTCGTGGAGTTGGTGGGTATTTACCCACCATTGCCATCGGTTACAGATAACGATTCGATCTAAAAAAAAGAACAGAGCTCCTTCTCCCCGTCGCCCCTTCTCCTTCTCCCCATTTTCTTCCTGCGCCGCCCTAATCTAGCGCGCCACCCCTTCCTTTCTCGGCCGCCGCCGGTGGTCCTTACCGGCAAGATGGATGGCGGCGGCGACCCTCCTCCACCTATTGCTCCAATTTCATCCTCGGCTCATCCTTAGGGCTCAATTTTGGCAGGGGCCCATGCCGCCCAGAGGTTGTGCCCATGCCGCCCAGAGGTTGCTTGCCGGCGCCGCCGGCCAGGGGAACTTGGGCGGCGCGGCCTGGGCTGGCATCGCCGTGCAGGAAGAATGCGCGCCAGCCCTGGGCGCCGGCGGTCAAGGGCCCCTGGGCGCCGGCGGTGAAGGGCCCCTCGGCGCCGCCGGTCAAGGGCCCCTGGGCGCCCGCACCAGGGGTGGGTTGGGGGGCGAGGAAGAAGGCGACGGGGAGATGGCCGGCGGCGGACGAGGTGGCCTGGGCGGCGGCGCAAGAGGTGGCCTGGGCGGCGGCGCAAGAGGTGTACTGGGCAGCGGTGCAAGAGGTATAGGTCGCAGGGGCGCCGCAGCCATGTTGGGCAATTCCAGGGGTCGTGGCCGTGTTAGCCAGGGCGGCGGCCGTGGCCATGGCCGTGTGGCCGAGCTTGGCAGCGATGATGTGGCCGGGCTAGGCGGCGAGCCCATCGGTGGATCTTCATGGTGTGTTGGTGGGAAGGTATGGGCTGCAACCTTCTATGCACATTAACACAAAAGAGATGCTTGCTATGTTCCTATACACATGTGCTGGAAACGAGTCTAATAGGAGAGCTCAAAATAGATTTAAGCATTCTAGCGAAACTATTAGTAGGAAATTTGATGAGGTTCTAAATGCTTTGATGGCTATGGCGAAAGATTTCATTCGACCAAAGAATCCCCACGTCCCCACAGTCCATAAAAGGATAAGAGATGACAAACGTGCATATCCACATTTCAAAGATTGCATTGGTGCACTTGATGGCACTCATATCCGTGTTGCTCTTTCACCTGATGAGCAAGTGAGATATATTGGAAAGACCGGGGTAGCCACTCAAAATGTACTAGCGGTATGCGACTTTGACATGCGTTTCACTTATATTTCCACGGGACAACCTAGAGCTATGCATGATACAAGTGTGTTGTACAATGCACTAAGAGTGGATGAAGAATTTTTTTCACATCCTCCACAAGGTAACATGTATTCAATTTGATATATGAATGTGATTAACATGTAGCATTAATCCATAACTCATATTATTTTTATGTGAATATAGGCAAATACTACGTTGTGGACGCGGGATATCCTAATCGTCCTGGCTACCTCGCTCCTTACAAGGGTGAAAGGTATCATTTACCGGAATGGCATAGAGGTATTGAACCTAAGACGCCTATGGAAAGGTTCAATCGGGTTCACTCATCTATCCGCAATGTGATTGAGCGATCTTTTGGACTATTAAAAATGAAGTGGCAAATTCTTTGGAAGATGCCACCATATCCCATGTACAAGCAAAAGATGATTGTTGTGGCTACCATGGTCCTTCACAATTTTATTCGTGAGCATGGAGGTCAAGATGAAGACTTTGCTCGGTTTGATCGTGATCCTAATTTTGTTCCTACAATACCGGAAAGATATAACAAATATGCAGTTTCGCAAGCGGCGTCAGATGGGACAACTTCCGCACTCAACGCGCCAACTATGGATGTCTTTCGTGATGAGCTAGCCACCGCACTCTCTCTTGCTTGGAACTAGTTTGTATTGGAAAGATTGACTTTGTACCGTATTTGTTGCGACCTTTCATTCGGTACAACGTTATTTGGTTCAATATTTTTTGCCATGGGAAAAAAAACTGAAGAAAGTATTGTACACTATTTTACCGTAGCACCGGAAAAAAAATCAAAAACACCCACGAATGGTACTGACGGCCTGGTTACTGTAGCAGCGGGAAAAAAATGTAAACCATGCTAAAAACTCAACCGATCCAACCACCAAGGGCAAAATAGAACATTCCCACCAAAAACTCATTTTCCTGGAGCTGGAGCACAACAATATGCCAAACACGTTCAACAACTCCACAGTTTTCTGGAGTTGGTGGAGTGGAGCTGCAAAAGTGTGGAGCTGGTGGAGTGGAGCTGATTTCTGAAAGGTGGAGTGCTGCCAAACACCCCCTAAATAGACAGTCATGCCTTACAAGTCACGAATCCAACTCGTTCCTAATCGCAAATAAATACACGTTTCTTTCCACGCAGTTTTGGAGCCCCGTAATACCGGCCACACAACATGGCGTGTTAAACAAGGAGTAGAACACCATTCAAACATATGCCAAACAAATTTAGGCCTTGTTTAGTTCCCAATTTGGGAGTGGCAAAATTGGCATTTTGTCATAAATGCGCAACTGTAGCGTTTCGTTTGTATTTGTGAATTATTGTCCAAATATTGACTAATTAGGCTCAAAAGATTCGTCTCGCAAAGTACAACAAAACTGTGCAATTAGTTTTTGATTTCGTCTACATTTAGTACTCCATGCATGTACCGCAAGTTTGATGTGATGGGGAATCTTCTTTTTGCATAGTGTCAAAGTTGGGAGTTTGGAGGGAACTAAACATGACCTTAATGCTCGCTCTACGCAAGCAGAATTAGCTTACACTGAATATAATTTGTTATCGCTGTTAGACCAATCTTAGTGGGAGTTTTATGGAGAGTTTTATTAACATTAATTTTGATATCACATTAACAATTTTGCTGACTTGGCAAGATTTTTATGAGGAGAAAGAGGATGGAGTTTCATAAAATGAGAGAGCAGTTTTATCCCCATGAAATCCACCATCACAACTACATAATTTGCAGTCTCGGTAATAGTGCAACGAAACTGTGCATTGAGACTGGCCTTCGGTGGCACTGGATGTTCACTATCGAGATTATTAATACGTGCAGGTAGGAGAGGAGTTTGGAAAAATGAAGATACTATCGCCAATTCAAAATAGATGTTGTTTCTTCCTTCCCGAATTCAATGAAAATACATGTCGTCCTAGCTAGAACTTCCGGGCAATCTAGCTCTCCTGATCCCTCCTTTCTCACTCCTCTTATCACAAAAATAAGACTATTTAGACATCCATAAGGTCTTCAAAATGATAGTTTGACTAATAACATCTATAAAATATATTATCTTAAATAGAAATAATTATAATGAAAGTCCAATAAAAATACCAATCTTGTGTTCATCTACGGTTTCCATCGGGTTTAGCTGGTTTTACAAACCAGCCCGTAGCTGACGGTTTATACCGGGCTGATTTGGTTTGCACGGCTTCACGATTTTGACGCAGTCAAATCAGAAGGAAACGAGATACAATACACCCACCACAGTACAATACGGCATGCGGTGGCGCACAGCCACTCAGCCAGCCTTGATGCCGGAGGCAGCTGTGCTCAATTGAAACAACGTGAGCCTCTCCATGCTCCTCCAGCCAATTCAAACAATCGAATCCAAAACGTTTACACGATGTAACCAGCATTCTCTAACGTACTTTACAATGTCTATTCCATAACATAAAGGCGCTGCTGTGTGCAAAGACTTTCTAATTTGAAACATTTCGTCTGGCTCTCCACTAACCTCAGTATCACCAGTGTCTGCAAAGGTTCTCCCACTTTCCTTGCCCCTGGCAACTGTCAAGCCAGCAACAAACAACGCATGTCAGTGAGGCCTTCTACAAAACAAAGGTTCATGGGAGTACTGATATGATGCTTTCTTAACATCTCAAGAGCTATTTTTTAAACATCTCAAGAGCTATTTTTTTCTAGACATTAAGTTTTCAGATGTAGGGAAAAAAATAGATGTGTCAGCTCGATGGGAGACTTCCACGATCATGAAGATTACGATTCACATCAACCTAAGTCAAACTCAATAATCTAAGTGTTCAATCAGAATCCAGGATCACAAATTCACAAACATCATGGTTTCATACTTGCAGGAATCTCCATGATGCAACAAAATACATGGCAGCTCAATTATTGAACAAGAATGCTGAATTATTGAAAAAGAAAGCTGAAGTTGGAGAGATAAGCATACCTCTTGCTTCAAATGACAGGAAGGAACTCTAACCTCCACAATTCAACTCTGCAAGCTCTACAGTTAGATGATTAATGTAAGGTAACAAGTTATAATAAAAAACCTTGATGACAGATGAATATGATTAATACCTTCTTCAAGTGCTTCACAATTTTTTATATCTCTTATGATTTCTTCTAGATCCACATTCCTACACTACCAGAATCGTGAATTGCCTTGGTGGCCTAAAACCGCCAAGGAATATAGGTTTACCGTCAAGGTAATTGTTCTTGACGGCCGACCACCAAGCAAAGCCCGCCAGGCCTAGAGAGCCAAGGAAAAATGATATCCTTGGCAGCTGACTGCCAAGAATTATTTCCTTGACTGTTTGGCTGCCAAGGTGAATAGGATGCTGATAAAACTTTCAATGCGCCAAGGAAAGGGTACATCCGCCAAGTAAATTTATTTGCTTGGCTGTCGTCGACTGCCAAGTAAACTCTTTTCGTTGGTTGCCTTCGACTGCCAAGTAAACTCTTTCCCTGGCTGCCTTCGACAGCCAAGAAAAATTCTTTGCTTGGCTGCCATCAATAGACAAGAAAATTTCTTTACTTGGCGGCTTTGGAACAGCCAAGTAAATTTGTTTCCTTGGCAGCAACATCCGCCAATTTAAACTATTTGCTTGGCCGTCCAAAACAACCAAGTTAATACATTTCCTTGGCAGCCTCCAAAATAACCAAGTTAATACATTTCCTTGGCAGCCTTCGTCAGCCAAGGAAAATAGAATACATTGGCCAAGACAATTCTAATTTCCTTGACAGCTTACACTGCCAAGTTAATTTATTGTGAGCAATTAAATTAACCAAGAAAATGGTTGCACAAAACTAGGAAAATACAAAAAAACTCAATATTTTGGTAGCCACAAACTTGATAGCAACAACAATACAAGTCATATGTCCAACATCCACTTGCTCAGTACCAGTTCTTACTGTCCACTTTGCATAGGGCAAACATGTCAGCACCACATGCATCCCGCCTACATATAATCTAGATGGAAGTATCTTATGTTGCCTACATGTCATCATCACACATTCACAAAAGACTTTGCAAAAGCTCAGCCACACATCATATGTTAGCTATACCAAAATAGACCAAAAGAAGTCAGCATGACACGGTAGGTCACTAGGAGTTGTTGGCATTAGTTGGTCCTATGCCAAATCAATTTGCTTCCTGCAGGTCACTGTCAACAATGCAACTTTCATCAATGATCGCCTTCGAAGGCTTCCTCATCAGCCTCCGTTTCTTGGTCAGGATCGCCGTCACCATTTCCTTCAGAGTCGGAATCATCACCATCTTCACCATCAACATCTTCATCACCTTCATGGAAGCTATTTCCATCATCATCTCTTTCATCAATGTTCTCACTGTTGCGCCTATCATCAACTGAGTGGGAGCATCCATGTGGGGAACTAAGGAGGTTTTCTTTTCAACCAAGGAGGTAAGGACCGCACACCCCCACTAGGAAAACTGCCGTATATGGATCACGGGATTACCACTCGACGCACTGGTGCGGAAGATGTAGAATCGCGTTGGGGCAGAGAAGTCGATCAGCATAGTCGAACACGTAGTCGATCACGTCGACGTCGAGCAGCACCTCAGCAGCTCGTCCACGTGCAGCAAGGTCTTCCTCGTGCCGCGGCTTGTCGTCGGCTCATCGTGGCTCGTCGGTGGCTCGTCCAAGTGCTGCAGGTGCAACACCTCCAAGGTATCAACACGTGCAGGGAGGAAGCGTCGCAAGCCGGACTGCTAGGTCCATGAGTTGCAATAGGGCGAGGGCGTGGGAGGCGCGGCAGATGTGTTTTCAGCCAAAGGGGAAACCCTAGGGCACCCCACCCCTTTATTTATAGAGGTTCCTGATGGGCCTCTAGGTCCGAGGCCCATTAGTACTTCTAAACCTGATCCAACTCGGATCATATCCGAATTGGGCTTCCAGCCCCTTAAGTGTATGACCCTATGGGTTCGGATACATATAGACATGGCCCGAGTACTCCTACTCGGCCCAATAGTCGGTAGCGGCCTCTAGCGAGACGTGCCAACTCCTATACGCACACGAAGATCATATCAGACGAACCGTCACAACATCACGTACACGCTATTCCCTTTGCCTCATGATATTTGGTCTAGCTTCAAGTCGACCGCTCTTTCTCGATCCTGTGATTCGGAATCCCTTTGTAGCTTAACTCTTAACCGTACGTAGCATGGCCATGCATTTTTGGATCCGATCTGTAGACTCAGGTTCATCAGCCGAGATAATCCTAAGACAAGTTTCCTAATCTGCCGTCTGCATCAGCCGACCCTTGACACCCAGCTTAACCGCCGGTTCCCCTCTAAGTCTAAAAAAAACCAGTGTTCCTCCAAATCTTGGAGCTGTGGGAGAACCAGAGACTGAGTGGTGGACCCACAACCAGATCCCCCGGTTCTCTCGAGTCAAACACGCTAGAGTAGCGTGCGCCCCGCTTCAGAGCTTTCCCGCCACATGGCTCAACTTCTCCGACGCATGCCGCCTCGCCCAGTCGCCGGCCGCGACAAGATAGATCAGCGCGCCTCCCTCCCAATCGCGCGTGGAAGCCCCTGCAACCCTTTCTGCCTCACCTCGTCTCGCTCGCACCCTCGCCGGCCGCGCCAAGGCGCCCTGTCGCCGCCGTGGCAGAGGTTTTGCCGCTGCCGCGCCAGACCGCCTCGCATCCCGCACCCATCACCTCGCCCGGATCCCCGGCCACGCGCCCTGATGTCTTCCGGCTTTCCTACCTCTCCACAGTCGTGCCACCCATAAGCACGCTCCACGACGATGCCGCTCTCGCCAACCACGACTCCAGCAGAGACAGCTCCTTTTTCCGCCTCGCTAGTGATGTGCCCCGGCAAGCCGCTGTTTTGCGCTCGCTCGTGCCACCGCTCGCCCTGTCACCTCGCCTGTTGCGACCTCGCTTGTAGTGCTTTCCTTCCTGCCACACGCCAGTCAAATCGCCGCCCACAATCCACCGCTTGACGTGACCAGACCCTGCTCACCTCCGCCAACTCTAAATCCCGGCAAAACCGCGCCTGCGCCGGCTTTATCTCCAGTGCCCAATGACCAAAGACCGTGTCCCCGAAGCTCTGCTCCGCCGCCCATCGCCGCTCAATCACCGCCAAGGCAGAGCACTCCATCCTTTTCTTCCTGATCTTCACGCTGCTCAAACTCTCTCTCTCTCTCTCTCTCTCTTCCGCGCAGCTATAAAAAGGAGTACCAGAGCCCCTACCAGAGTTTCCTTCACCATCGCTGTTTCACCGCACCATACTCTGCTCGCACTTGAGCACTGCCACTTGAGCTCTTGAGAAGTTCCCCTCTCCGCTCAAACCCGCTTCTCCCCAACCCACCAGCCGCCTGTTCCTCCGCACGGTGCTAGAGCTTGCTTGTTGTCCACAAGAAGCACCGCCACCGCCGGAGCACCGTCGAACCTCACCGCCGCCCAAGCCTTAGCGCCTTAGTCCTTATGCCCAAGTCTGTTCCTTCCCGACCCCAAAACTTCACCAGTAGACCTGAAGGTAAGCTGCTGACCCCTTCCCGGTTCGCCCGACCCCTTTTTCCGTCTTGCTCGACCCTGTCTATTTCGCCGACCCTTATCCGCCTCGCCCGAGGGCTTGGCTATATCTTTTCTTTGACCTGAGGGTATCTGTGTAAAATTTCGGGGACTTCTCCGTGTTAAGTCTGAGGATACCGCTACAGTTATTCCTTAAGTTTAAGGGTCAGATCATAAGTTTCTTCCCATCCGACCCTTTTATCCTGTTCTCCACCAACTGAAGTTGGACTCCCCCACCTTTCGTGTAGCTTTGCTACAAGTCCCGGGCTAAAGCTTGCAAGTGTTGTTGAAATAACCGTCTAAGTGCTAACTCCTGCATTTGCATTCGTGTAGAGCTACATCTCTCCGATGGCACCTATGAGCTGCATCCGGCGCTAGAAGACGGAGCAGTAGCTGAGCCGCCGATCGCAGGAGCTGAAGCAGAAACCACAGAGGACCAGTTTGCCTCCACCCCGCTTGAAGGCAAGCTCCGGAGCATGAACCCAACTTTCTAAACTTGCACATGCCTTCCTTCTTATGAATGTGCATTTACGTTATAGAAGTTGTTTGAAACCATAGATGCATGAACTAGTTCCCTTGATCTGAACACTAGTTTGTTGAGTCCGAGTAGTTGCAATGCTTAATAGGACTCGCTAAAAGTCGAGTGATTTCCTGTCACTCGCGAGTTATAGGAGTTGTTTGTTCTCCTTCTGGTTACAACTATAAGGACGATGAACGGGGCAGGGTTTGGTGAACTCTTTTGGTGGTCGGCTGATCGCCCCGTCTGTTTACTTGAATCTGTTTAAGGCCCGACAGTGGTGGTGTTCGTGATCAAGTGTTTGAAAGTACTAATCTCATACCCATTATGGGATGGGGAAGCCTAGTACCTGATTGAACTTGGACGTGAGCGGTTCGATCCACTGTCTCTAGAACGGAGTTCCCCTGTGGCCGCATGTGGTGGCAAGTGTGGTCACGGAACGGCAGAGGCCGGGTCTGTGGAACCTTGCACGAAGGGAAGTGGGCCCAACATGGGTCAGGGAATTAATGGGGACGGCCGACACAGGAAGCGACCCTCGGTGGTGCGCGGATGTCGTGAGGTTAGGTTCGCCATGCATGGTTAAGGAACTTGAATTGATTCGTCTGCCTCTCACAGTTTGAGACCGCTTGATCGCTATGCTACACTGAGTAAAGAAGGAATCTGATGATGACATGGACTTGATGTTGAGCTTATACACATAATGTTTGGATCTATGCTTGTTTAGTATAAGTTGCCAATGTAGACTGGTTAATGAACTTAGAATCTGACCTAAAACCTTGAAAGTAAGGACCTAACATAGTTGCTTTAAGCAAACAAAACCCCTCAGCCAAAGAGTCTCGCATGTCTAGAGGTGGTGGAGTAGTTTTTCCCATTGGTCGATTAAGTCTTGTTGAGCTTAGAAGCTCAGCCTTGTTTGTGGCATCTCTTTTCAGGTGAAGTTGAAACTTCCGAGCTTGCTGCTGTTGGCACTTGGCCACCCCAGCTTCCTCCTGGGTGGATGGTCGAGTGGGATCCTTCCTCGGACAGCGGGGAGTGGGATCATTGATGTCTTGTTTGGCCTCACCAGGGACATCCGACCCCAGCGCTAGCTTCCGCTATGTTTTGTCTTCCGTTGTTTTTTTTGAGCCTTGTAAAACTCTGATTTTGAACCAGTGTGTAATGAATTGTTGAACTAATTAATTGATCTATTGTATTCTCTGGAACCGCTCACCTTCGTGTGAGCTATGCTAACTCGGTCCTGTTTAAGTGGTTAAATCGGATGAAATCCGACGGATCGTCGAGTTAACTTGGTTAAAGCATGGGATTCGTGTGTTAGGCGACTTAACCGTGCTTTAGCTAAGTTAATCCGAGGTGTTCCGCCACACGATCACTCGAGGGGCCCAAAGATATCACTCTCAATCAGAGAGGGGCAAATTCCATCTCTATTGACCATGCCTCACAGCATGCTTCCTGACAAACCCGAAAGCTACCTTTTTAACTACCCTATTACGGTGTAGCGTTTGATAGCCCCTAAGTAAGTCGATTCACATCTTGAGTACATGAGACAATCTCAGGTCTAAGGACAAAGCGTACTTGTTGTGTAAAGAGAGAACTACTTCTCAAGGTGGCTCAGTCCTAGCACATGTCTCTACATACGCCTACATTATTAGTTTGACATCTCCATGTCCATGTCTTGTGAAATATAGTCATCAACTAATACATGTACTTATCTAATATTCATGTGTGTCCACACATGAACTCCGACTAGGGACAACTTTTAGAATAACCATACAAGTAAAGAGTTTCACATACAATTCACATAATTGTAGATCAATTCAAGTAGCCTTTAATGGATATTCAATGAACACAATATAAATCATGGATACAAATGGAATAACATCATCTCTATGATTGCATCTAGGGCATACCTCCAACAGTATTGTGATTTCAAAGCTAGCAAGTGTGCCACGACAGAAAGAGATGATTGTGTTGTGTTCTCATGGACCAGTTGATTAGCACTAGCAACCATCCTATAAAAGGCCCGGGCCGAGGGTGTGAACTCATCGTCACTTGTAGGTTCATGGTTAACACCTAGGTCAACTAACATATCATCCATGCGATCAGCTTCCTCAGAACTCTCATCACTTCCAACTTCAACATGACTCTCTCCATGTGATGTCCATATTTTGTAGTCAGCCCTAAACCCATGTTTACACAAGTGCATCTCTACATCAAACCTTTTATGCCTAGCATAGTTTTGACACAAGGAACATGGTCACTTAATGGTGTCACTTTCAACCAGACTCAACATAGAGAATGGGCGGTCTAGAAAGTTGTTTGTGTTTTCAATCCACTCATGAGAAGGAGGTTGCCCACGAGACTAACCACTATACATCCATTCACAGTCTACCATTATTATTGTTCTGTTTTAAAAATAAAATATGTTTCAATGTCACAACTATCTGACACAAATAATAGTCACAGAACAAATAGGCAAATAGAAATAATTTGTCACATACCAACTAAAAAAATTGAAATAGCAGTAAGATTATTTTTTGCCAAATTAATGATTGAGTATGCAGATTAACAAACAGGTGCATTCTAGCCAATGTCTAAAACACTACTATTCAATCAAAATGCATTAGTCAACTGATATTTACTGCTATTCAATCGGAAAGGTCTGCAGTTCGTGTGGGAGGGAAGCAGTGCCTTCTTCAATTGTCCTCGAATCTGATCAGCAAGGTCCCTAGTGTATAGTGTGGTGTCAGTTGTTCCTCTCCTCAATCCAGTTAGTGTTGATGCACGACATAGCGAATAGATGATTGGCTTCTCACATGCGGGGACCCTTGCAAAAATTGTGAGCGAGGAAATCAGATTTAAACATCTCTAGTTCACCCTTTTGCTTACCCAGCTACTCGAGGATTCAAACCTATTTTTGGAATAAAAAACTAATCCAGCCTCGATCAATAGAAATCAATCAAGAATCTATCTCATGTGGACTTTATTTTTTCTCACATCGCAGGGAGTAAGATGAACAAACTAATTCAAGAAAAAGATGAAGTGTACGTACCAAGCAAGAAGCAAGCAAGGCAGGTAGGGGGTCTTGACCATGGCCCAGCCACGAGCACCACCATGGTGGTGGCAGCCATAGCACTGAGGCATGAGGGAGGGGGCGGCGGCAGGAGTGTGGGAGGGGGAGGGCGCCGGGAGGGAGAGGATCAGGCGGCGGCGGGAGCTAGGGTTTCTTCTTATCCAGACGGGTACGCATGTGGGACTGGTGAATTTTTGGCCCCGTTGGGCGGGAGTGTGATGCGGTAGGCTCGCTCGCGGGCGTGTTGCAGTCTTTGGGCGATGGAATATTTGCTCGCGGCAGTGTTTTGGCATTGACAAGGAAGATCAGGATCCCTCAACCTGCTTGTACGTGCCACCAAAGTGTTTAGAGTTAAACTAGAACCAATTCCATTCATACATGCTGTCATACACATTTTGTTTATGTATAGTTTAAACAGTCTGTATCGGTAGGGATGCAGCACATGAGAAACACGCACCCAAACAAATTAACCTATAAAACAATATTTGCATGCTTTTGTTGGCATGTGGCCTAGCCAGATTGAGTTTATGTATTAGAGAATAATTCATTATCTTCTCACTGGTGTGTTTGTTTATTTAATTGTATGATTCAAATTCAGTTCATTAGTGGCCCAAATAGGTGATATTGTGCATCCTTTATATGTGGTTGCTCCATCGTGTAGTCATCTTTTGATGTCCAGATGCAATAGACTATCATTAACGATTACGTCAGTCGTGTTGCAAATCTCACCCTTGTTCCCTTCATGAGTGTCATGTGCCCCTCGACGAGGGCACAACCAACTTCCTAGTACTAGGCAACTGCACGTACGGTGAGGTACCAACTGCACCTAAGTGGATGACCGTATGTGCAAAGATGTGTGCCGATGGGCATGGAATCGGAGGGTGGAGAAGTGGAGGACATGCAAACAATTTGAGGTCATCGAGCAACAACACAGGGTAGTGGATGTATATGTTACATTGAGTCTGGGTGTATATACTTACGAGACAATGACCTCGTAGCTATTAAGCAAGATCACCACCTAAGAGTTTAAGACAAACTAGTCATACTAACATACAAATGCATGTATCATAAGAAATATCCCACCAATACAATCGGCAATTAGCTTGTTGGCTTAAAATATACATAAGAAAATATTAAATTTACTTGGCGGCTCAATAGAAACTGCCAAGAAAATGAATTATTAACTTGGCAGCTCATTAAAGAATGGCTAAGGAAATACCTTGTTTACTTGGTAGCAGATGACAACAGCCAACTAAATGCATGCTTTTCTTGGTGATTCCTAAAAACAGCCAAGGCAACCCATCCTTTTGCTAGCGGTTCGTGGAAACAGCCAAGAAAACCCATCTTTTTCTTGGCGGTTCGTCAAAACAGCCAAGTTAATCCATCCTTTGCTTGGCAGCTTGCATAAACAGCCAAGGCAACCCAAGTTTTCCTTGGCAGTTTATAA
Organism: Setaria italica; assembly: GCF_000263155.2. Lineage (NCBI taxonomy): Eukaryota > Viridiplantae > Streptophyta > Magnoliopsida > Poales > Poaceae > Setaria > Setaria italica. The sequence goes on along the minus strand of NC_028457.1, from coordinate 12,050,552 downwards.
TAACAACCAAGAAATTACATTCTCTTGGCGGTTTTCTGCCACTGCCAAGGAAACGTTATATTCCTTGGCAGCTCAATTTTGGCCGCCAAGTAAAATCTTGGCCGCCAAGGCAAATCCAGTTTGGTGTAGTGCTAGGTGAGTTTGGTGTAGTGCTAGGCGATGAACGTAGCCAGCTTTGTGCACATATTAGTGCCTCAATCATCTTGGATGACAAAGAGCTCCGAAAGGGAGAAACCACTTGACCACTGGTGCTAAAAGCAGACTCTAAAGCTACCGTAGACACTTGTACTACAAGAACATCTTTGGCTACTTTTGACAATACAAGATATTTACTGGAGTTCACTTTCCACCAATTCAAGATGTCAAACTGTTCCGTGTTCTTCTCGCAATTATCTTTCAGATATCTTGATAACTTTGAATTGATTTCCTTGGTTTCGATCTCTGCGAGGTGAAGAGTAAACTGTGACACTAAGCTGTGAGAAATGTCATCGACATGCTCTTCAATATTGATTGGAAGCTGATGACTGTTGTTTCTAGCACCATATGATTAAGTACCAGCAGCAGCCTCAACATAAAAAATCATATAAGCGACTGAGCCCTGCTTCAATTGCGCTACAAAATTCCTTTGCCTTCACTTTGTCATACATAATTTTAGAGGAAAACTCTATAAATTTCAGCTTGAACCTTGGGTCCAAAGCAGCAGCCATAAATAACAATGGATTCATGATGGCAATATTTCCCCAATATTTATCAAATTTCTTTTTCATCTGTACAACCATCATACTCCAAGCATGGTCATTTATTCTAGATAGTTTGTCTAGCTTGTCATGTATGGAGATAAAATCATGGGAAAAGATACTCGATGTCACATATTGCGAACCAGAGAGTCTTACCGTCACATCGCAAAATGGCTTCATAACCATAAGGAATTCCCTTGCATATGCCCAGTCCACTGCATCTGGAATACCATCTGCACCAAAATGATCATAATAGCTTTTGTTGTCTTTAGCTAATCTAAAGAATGCCTTCTCGAATTTTACGGCAGACTCCAATATGAGGTAAGTGGCATTCCATCTAGTTTCTACATCTAACAAGAGGAGGTTCCGCTCAGAAATTTTCTCTTTTTCCACACACTTCTTGAACTGAACTAATCTTCCAGGAAAGGATCTCACATATAGAACAACATTTCTTATTTTTGTCATAGAGCTACTAATGAATTTTAATTTTAGTCCACTTTTAACTATCAGATTAACAATATGGGCTCAACATTTGATATGCAGGAACTCATTCTCTAAAATGACCCCCTACCAATCCTTGCTAACTGTCTTCATATGAGAAATTGTAGAATTGTTTGAAGAAGCATTGCCAATGGTAATAGTTAATATGTTGCCAATGTCCTACTCTAAAAGGCATTGTTCAATCTTTTCTCCAAGTGTTTACCCCTTGTGATCAGGTACCACACAAAAGTTCAAAACCCTTTTTTGAAGTTTCCAGTTATCATCCACCCAATGACCAGTCAAACTCATGTAGTTAAGATTTTGATTTCACGTCCAAGTATCTGTTGTGAGACAAATCCGATGTCCATTCAAGCTTTTCTTCAACCTTGTTTTCTCTTCCAAGTAAACTTTCATGCAATCCCTTGCCACAGTAATTCTCGAAGGTAGCTCAAATCTTGGTTCAAGTGTCTTCGAGTATTCCTTGAATCCTTCACCTTCTTCGACATTAAAAGGCATCTCATCAAGTATAACCATCTTTCTAAGTGCTCTACGGCAATCTTCTATACGAAATGGTGATCTTGTTGTTCAACTATCTTTCTTCGCTTTTCTGGGTCCCAGAATGGAGACGATGTGCATATATTGATCACATGTCTTCGAAGTGTGCTTGTACCATGGAAAGATTGGTCACATGTATAAACTTGATGACAATAATTGAATACTGCGATTGGACCATCTTCTGTTTCATGTGGAGTAAAATGATCCCAAACATCAGAACTTGCTTTAGAACCATGCCTTCTCTTTATCTGCACATGCTTTGTAATTTTCACTGATGTGGTATTGGGCTGCCTATATACCTGCTGTAGCAATAAATATTAATAAATTATCATTGTAGTTTTGACCATATGCTAAGAATAAATTATCAGTGTTAGCTAACAATAATACATAAGTTAGAAAATAGAATAATACCTCCTTTGTTTGCCCCTTGCGTCCAGTGTATGAAGGTTCACTCCTCTGTTTATCCCTCCAAGCTTGTTTTTCTGCCTTGATATTCAGTCCTTGACCTTGCAACCACTGGAGATGGTGGCGTTGATGCAGTTGAATCGAGTTCATTTTGCACATTTACCTCATCACCATTCTGCAAGAAAGGTTTTAGTTCAGATATTACTGATGCAGCTACTTAAAACTTAAAAATAACAGTACTGCTACTTCAGCTACAGAAAGTTGAAATGATAAATATCATACAGACATAGTACCAAAGTACAGATAACTATGGGCTCTAATCAACAGCTAGGCTGATTAGGGTTCATCAGAGAATAGGACACAATGACTACTAAGGCAGTTAGTGCCGCATTTCCATTGCTGACCATAAAGAAATATCCATTTACTAATATTAATTTCCTAAATTCACAATGACTAGCACAACTGAATCCAACTCTGACTGAGCTAATCCAACTTTGACTGAGCTAGCTGGCTGTTCATCCCATACCTTGTGGTTGCAGCGAGTGTACATTTCAGAAACCTGATGGTTGTTCACTCATAATGACTATCACAGAATGTTTGGAGAATCACAACCACAAAGTTTCTGATATAGTGTCATACGGACACACTAAATTATAGCTCACTATGCGACATTCATAGCACGAAACATCAATCAGTAAGGTAGCAAGAAACATTGAAATCCCTCAATTCCAGGATGTACTCACACAACCTGTCCCTAATCACCCTAATCCTAACCAATCGCCCCCACATTTCTCATTTTCCACATTTATCTCATCATCATTCTGTAAGAAAGGTTGACAAGAACCAAAAATCGTAATGATTCATCCTGTCCTAATCACCAAAATCCTACCCAATCGCTCCCTAATGTTGACAAGAACCGAGCAACAAGAATCAAGCGCTACTATGGATTGAGCAGCAGTTTACCTGTCCTTGGGTTGCCTCCATGAAAACTCCACTGCGAGGAATGGATCTCTGATTTCCTTAACTGCTGTGACGACGAACTTGGGTCACAGGGATGTCCTGATCTCTATGTCCGCTGCCTAGAGAAGGCACGACCTCCTCACCTTCTGCGGCCGCTGCACGGAGAAGCTGCGATTTCCTCGTCCTCGTCACCAAGGAGGCTTCACTGCGTGGAAGGTTGGACTTCTGCCTTCCTTCATAGCTGCGGCGGGGAGCCCACCACAGGGGCGTCCTTACCGTTCGTGCCAGGAGAAGCCGCGGTCTCCTCATCCTCACCGCCGCCCCCCCCCCCTGCCCCCCCCCCCTGTATGAAATTCCCCATTGGGATTGGCCTAAAACATCATGTTTTTTTAGTTGGAAGGAGTATACTTTGTTCAATAAACCTAGTAACCAAGGAAAATAATAAATGCTTACAGCTACCTTTGAGGCAGATGGGGTGCTCAGAAAGCAGCATTTCCGCGCGCCTGGAAATGTGGCGCCTGAAAACGTGGTATTAAATTTTAAGACTTCTAGAAGTCAAAATGCTTAAGGTATACAATCTGCACAAGATTTATCTAGATTGGTTGTTGGATTTAGTAGCCTGGCAGTCCACCAGGGGGTTATCCAAGTTGTTGATTTGTAGGTGAGGGCGATTGTGGAACAAAAACTCGAAGGTGATTGCGAGAACACGAAGGGACACGAGAGTTTTAGACAGGTTTGGCCCTCTGTAGAGTAATACCTTACGTCGTGTATGCTAGTTTGTATTGCTTTGCGCTGGTGCGTGAAATTTTTTGGATCTGGGATTGGATTCATTGGTTTGCCCTCGGGAGGCGCCGTTGGCCGCCTTATATAGGCTGACAACCAAGGCTTACAAGTCAGTTTAAATCTAATCTACTCGGTAGTTACGTGGAAGGTAATCTGAGTCGTATTGCAAGTATCCCGCAATATCCGGGCTGATTTGAATCGCCCAGCCTCCTTGGCTTGTACTCCAAGTATCTTCATGTCCTTAGCCCGCACGCCCTAGTCGGGTGGGCCCACTTGTCAGGTTCGGCCAGTATCCTGGTCGGTAGGGACCTATGGGGTACCCATATGCCTTAAGCCCCCAAGTGATGTGTAGGTGAACAGGAACTCTGAGGTCATCACAGCGAAACTTGAAATGAAGTCAGCTGAAGCTATGAAACCGATTTCTCGAATGTTGGTTGATGGAGGAGCAATTGTAAATTTGATGCCCTATTCTTTGTTCAAGAAATTGGGAGGTTCAAATGAGGAGCTGATCAAGACCAGCATGACTGTTAGCGGTGTGGGAGGAGGTGAGCCTATGGGAGTTAAAGACGTCGTCTCTATGGAGCTCACCGTTGGGAGTAAGACGTTGGCTACTGCTTTCTTCATCACCGAAACACAAGGTAACTTCAGCTTGATCTTGGGTTGTGATTAGATACATGCAAATCAATGTGTTCCTTTTACGTTGCATCAATGCTTGATTCAGTGGATTGGCGACAAAGTGGAGGTCGTTCATGGTGATACGTCGGCTTGTGTTGCTGTGGCCGATAGTTCTACCACGAGTGCTCATGATAATGCTAGATGCTTATCTGGTGTAGATCTTTCTAATTGTGAGTACATTAGTTGCACAAAGGACAGCTTTGTTGCTGCTATACTAAAGCGGATTGATGGTTGGCTAGCTCATCACATATGATATAATTGATGCAAATCTAGAATGGTTGCAGTAAAGGCTAGCGCACTATCGGGCGCGAAAGAACGATATGTGTGAAGCCATTGAAGATCTTGATGACATGAGTAAATTAGAACAAGGGTTTACGTCGGTCGATCCTTTAGAGGAGGTGGATATTGCTGATGGTACTGTACCAAGACCGATATTTGTAAACAAGAATCTTGAGCCTGTTTTTAAGGCCAATTTAATAAAATGATTGAAAGAGTATGTCGATTGTTTTGCATGGAATTATACTGAAATGCCTGGTTTAAGCCGCAAGCTAGTTGAGCATCGGCTGCCTATCAAACCTAGTTTTAGGCCTCATAAATAACCTCCTAGATGTTTTAATCCTATTATTTATGACTGAGTGAAAGAGGAAATCAATCGGTTACTTGATGTTGAGTCTATTAGGCCTTGTTGATATGCTATTTGGGTTTCTAACATTGTGCCTGTTGAAAAGGAAGGTACAGGCAAGCTCCATGTGTGTATTAATTTTAGAGATCTTAATAGGGCTTCGCCTAAAGATGAATATCCTATGCCTATAGCCGATGTACTTATTAATGCTGCATCTGGTTATAGAATGATTATCTTTCTTGATGGCAATGCTGGATACAATCAATTTTTTATGGCCGAAGAGGATGTATCCAAAATGGCTTTTGTGTCAGGGATTTGTCGGTTTGTTTGAGTGGATTGTTATGATGTTTGGTCTAAAAAATGCTAGTGCTACTTATCAAAGGGCTATGAATTTGGATTTTCATGATTTGCTTGGAGTAGTGCTGGAGGTATATATCGATGACATTGTTATGAAATTGGCCGGGTCTGAATCCCATTTGGCTAATTTGAGACTTGCATGGGAAAGAATGCGTCGGTATGGTTTAAAGATGAATCCACTCAAATGTGCTTTTGGTGTATCGGCTGGGACGTTCTTGGGCTTTGTAGTGCATGAGAAAGGAGTTGAAATTGATCCTAAGAAAATTGAATCTATCAGAAAATTACAAGCTCCTACTTGCAAAAAAGAGTTGCAGAAGTTCTTGGGCAAGGTGAATTATTTGAGGAGATTTATTTGCAACTTGTCCAGGAAGGTGAATGCGTTTACTCCTTTACTTCGGTTGAAGAATGAAACTGATTTTACTTGGGGGGCAAAACACCAAGAAGCATTTGAGGAAATTAAGAGTTATTTATCTTCACCGCCCATTCTACAGGCTCCGAAGCATGGTATCCCTTTTAAATTATATATAGCTACCGAAGAGGGTGTTATTGGGGCTGTTTTGACTCAAGAAACCGAAGGGAAGGAGCATGTTGTTACTTATGTTAGTAGAAGACTATTAGATGCTGAGACGAGGTACACTTTTATTGAAAAATTGTGTTTATCATTATATCATGCTTGCACCAAGTTGAGGTTTTATTTATTATCAAATACTTGCATAGTGGCTTGTCAAACTGACATAATTAAATACATGTTGCAAAAACCTATTTTGAGTGGTAGGATCGGTAAATGGGCTTATGCTCTCATCGAATATGATCTCATTTGTGAACCGTTGAAATCGATGAAAGGACAAATTGTAGCCAGTTTTATCGTTGAGCATAGGATTAATGAGCAACTTTATTTGAATGTCGGTTATATTACTTTTACCCCTTTTACCCCTTGGAAGTTGCACTTTGATGGATCAGTTTGCAAAAGTGGCTGTGGCGTTGGTGTGGTACTTATTTCACCCAACAGGGCTATTTTTGAGTTCCTTAACCGGTTGGATCATAAGTGTACCAATAATCAAACTGAGTACGAAGCCTTGTTATTTAGTTTGGAAATTTTTCAAGAGATGGGGGTTAAACATGTTGAAGCTTATGGTGATTCTCTGCTGGTAGTGCAGCAAGTGTCTAAGGTATGCCAATGCTTAGACGGGTTTTTAAATGCTTATCTTGATAAATGCTTAGGCATAATAGCTTGTATAGATGAATTTACTATTTATCATATACCCAGGGAAGAGAATCCGAGGGCTAATGCTCTGGCACAGCAAGCGTCTGTCTATAATGTCCATAAAAGGAACTTTCATGAAATAAAGCTGAAGCTTTGTGAGCCGAGTGCTATGTCCTAGAGGAACCAGTTCGACCGGCCTTCGAAACCGGTCTGACCAGTCTGACCGTCCAGCTAACCGGTCTGACCGGTCTGTCTGGAGAAAAGTCCACTTCAGCTATGAATCATCCCAAATTTGCTAAAGACGAAGTGGATGATTGGAGAATACCTCTGACTAATTATTTACAGGATCCTAAGTGCTTGGTTGATAGAAAGGTTTGACGATGGGCGCTCAAGTTTGTGTTGATGGACGATGAGTTATATCGTCGGATAGTTGATGGATTGCTTTTGAAGTGCTTGGATTCTGATCAAGCTAGGTTAGCTATGGCAGAGGTGCATGAAGGGGTTTGTGGTACACATCAATTGGCTCGTGTGATGAAGTGGCTCCTCAAGCGAGCTGATTGTTATTGGCCTAATATGATAGCCGATTGTTTTTGCTACTACAAAGGTTGTGAAGAGTGTCAAAATGTAATGCCCGCAGAAATCACTAACTAAAATCACCCGTTAAAAACCGTCTTTAAAATCTTTTACCGCTGAGCTCCAGGAAATCGGAACCCTTCCCAGTGATTTCGCCGTCCCGGTACCCATGCCGACCCCCACCTATCTCTTTATCCGTGCCCGTAATTCTCGCCGCGTGCCGTTGTCAGACTCCGCACGCGTGCCCCGACCGCGTGCCGCGAATGCCGCCGGTCCCTCCCCTTTTCTTTCTCTTTTCCTCCCCCTTTTCCCTTATCTTTTTCCTCCTTCTTCTTTCTTTCTTTTCCTTCTTCTTCTTCCTTCCTCCCTCTCTCTCCTTCTCTTCCTTCTTCCTGGCACCACCCGTCCGGCCCCAGCTCTTAACTCCCGGCGCCACTGGCGCCACTCCGCCCGGCCTCGCACGCCAGGGCACGCTGCCCGGCCTCGCACGCCAGGGGCCCGCCGCGGCCGGTGCCTCCATGCCGCCCCTCGGGACGTGCCCCGAACCAGCCCCGGTTGCTGCGCCGCCCGCTTCCGGCGTTCCGGGCGTTCCCGGCCCCGGCGGGCCGTCCCCCTCCAAGGCCGGGCTTCTTTGGGCCCCGCGCCCTTACCCCCCCCTGGCCGGGCCCCTAACCCCCTTCTTTTCTCACCCAGGAAAGGGAACCGGGG